>NW_020799095.1:81221351-81257556 GCF_003259725.1 Athene cunicularia | reverse complement strand
CCCCCCCCGTTCTTCTGGGGGAAAGAAGAAAAATAAATAACTGTTGTGGTAATATAAATATGAACTTTTCTTCCTACTCACTGTTGTGCTTCTCTTTTTGCACTTCTATTTTCATATTCTGCCTCCCCCATCTTAAATCTCATCAACAGGATGACAACAAATTTTACTGGTGAACTACTGGACTGCGGCACTGAAAAAGTTTATTTTGTCCACCTCTTCCTTGCTGATGAAGGGCTGGGGCAACATGGGCAAAACTTAAAGGGAGAAATGTTATGGACAAAGATTTCTTAATAGAAAAGACATCTGTCTGAAGAACCTTCATAGAAGAATACATAAAGTGAGTTATTCCCTCTAATCAGCTTTGTAAGTCGAGAAATGCATTTCAGAGACAATGTGGAGGATTGTGTGTCAGGTGTCTGGATTTGCATCTAAGACTGTAATAATCATGACCATGAACAAATAGGAAAAGAGGATCTTGGAGCAGAATAGCTCAATATGGGCACTGCAGTGAAACTGCACTGTGTGTTTCTCTCTGGTACTATTTGGTATTGCCACAAGATGAAAAATGAGGAAATATGCATGTAATAGCAACGTCAGAAGGGCAGTTAGACTTTCTGGAGTATCTAGTCTTTATTGATTATATTCACTACAAAATATTCCCCTAAAGACAGAAATCCTATCAAGACATAAGAGGAAATAGGGAATAAAAACAACTGGGGGTGGAATGGAAGGGAGTGGAAGAAAAGAAAAAAAACCATGATTCAGGGTTTTTTTTGTGTGTGTCTCACTGTCCTTTGCAGACCTCAATAAATAATGATGCAATGATTACAGAAGGTGTCCATGGTATTTACTAAATGAACAGTATTTAGAAATCAAGGACAAAATAGAGATTAAAAATTTTAATACAAAGTCAGTGCCAATGTAGAGTTGCAAGGTGAAGACTTACCAGTATAACATAAGAACAGATAGAAAGGATGACTTGCCAATGGGAAAAGTATGAGGAACAGCCAAACAGCAATTAGTCTCTACTGGCCTTGAAAGCAAGTACTGGAGGTACTTAGGGGCATAAGTCCCCAAGTGTGTATTGAATTTCACCCACTGAATTACAAAACACTTAATATCATCTAGTAGTCAACTGGGAACCAGTGGATATAAAAAGAAAAGGGCATTCAAGAGAATTTCTGGGATAAATTCGTATCAATTAGATTGATTAATCCAATGTTTAAAAAAAAAAATCTTGATGGGTAAGCTAAAAAAAAAATTGGTAAATTGGAGCAAAAATTGTAGTAAGTGGCAAGCGTTTTTCTGCTATGTAGGCTTTAAGAGAGTAAAGATGACAGGCTAAGTGGAAAATCTTTGCCTTTATTATGATGTCTTTAAAGTAGTTAGAAATATAAAAGGCTAAATTTGATCATTAGATGTAGATATGTTACTGAGAAACAATATTTTATTAAATTTTTAAAGGTATATTGTAAGTTATGTAATATAGGTCTGCTATATCATAGTTGTGATGAAAATAAAGTTCTTACTGACAACTTTCACATCCAGCAAGTTTGATTTATGAAACGGTAGTACATGAAATGTCTGCAGTAGTATGGTGTAGCTTGTTAGAGAAATTACTCTGAATGATTGGCTTGTTGGCTTCATTCTTGAAATGGCATAACATTATTCTTGGTTTGCTATCAGTGGAATGAGAGAGTAAAAATCAGTTTGTTTTGGGCAAAAGGGAGGAGCCCAAGGAAAAGGGTGAGAAGCAGTTCCTTGATGCAGTGACCACTAAGAGCTCCCCCCTTTCAATCACTAAAAGCTGTCCCCCTCCATCTTCCTTTCCTTCTGAGCCATTGTGCTGCAGGTAATGCTCAGTCATCAAACAGAAGGTGTTGTTCAGAGCTAAGGCAAAATAAAAGAAAAATCCATGGTGTTTTCAAATATGTTTACAGTCCCAGAAAGTCCAAGGTACTTGGGCTTTACTTTTGTCATGGCTAATCTTAAGGATTCTACAGAAGTTAACTTTAACACAAAACTGAGGCACTCAATTGCTGACTCACCCAGCTAGAAAATACTTACCTTTAACTATTTCTAGCTGGGCTTCCATCTTTCTGATGATTAGTGGCCTGCTCCAATAGGTTGGAAGAATTATGAAGACCTCTTGGTGTTTGGTTTTTTTTTAAACCTTTAATAGATGTAGTTGAAATGAACAAAGACCAAGGACATATTTATTGTCTAGAATAAAATGTAGAAATTGGGACACTGTATTTCAGTGAAAGAAAATGAATAAGTCAGCTCACTTGCATCTCACCTCCATAAGAGCCACAGAATTACTTAGGGTGGGGGTGTTTGGGAGGAAATCTATAGCAGGGAGTATTTTTTTTTTTTTTTTTTTTAGAGTTTGTAGAGTATCCTCTTACAGCTTTTTGGAGAGTTTTCTCTGAAGGATTCCAGTGTAGGATAGGTAGTTAAAATTTAAGTAATTTTCATCCTTTTTCAGCTTAAATGGAAGGCAAATGTAGGTGTGGTAAGGGAGATCTGTGACTATTATAGTGAGGAGTGGATGAGCAGGTGTAATTTATAGAGGGAAGGCTCCACTAATACAGGTATGCCTTCTGGGGATCTGACTCCAAAAAAGCAGGTGCAAGAGAAGTTATTTTAGTGAATAAAGCAATAAAGGTGTTGATAATTGAACAGAGGATGTAATAATGTCTTAGGAGATCTACAGAAGAGTATTGAACTTGGCGGTTTGGGTGCTAAAAGCCTAACAATAATGAAGGCATTTTTACTGAGAGCTTGTGCCAATGTACAATAGATCATACAGCTTTTTGTATTTATCATTAAGAAGTCAAGTGTGACTATAATCACTTTAATCATAAGCAGTAAGTGTAGGCATAAACCAATTTATTAGTGAATCTTCATCTGATTAACTTGTATCACCCTTGTCCAACATATTGTGCTATATATAGATTCTGTATTCTAGGATCATCACCAGCAACTGAGTCTTCACTATCAATAGCAGTAAGTGGCAATTAGATGGTATGTGCTAAAATGAGGCAATATGCTTCTGGCTTTTTCTTGCAGATTTCTGTGCATCTGGCTTTTTCTTGCATATTTCTGTGCATATTTTGACACTCCTTTGAATTTGTGTAGTGCATCTATTAAAAGTAAGATATAACAAAATGCATCCTCTTTTGCAAGCTAACTATAGGTACACAGTTTTATACTTTTGTTATCTTACGCAGTTGGGAAAGAGATGTAAATGTCTTAAGCTGTTGGAAACATAGTTTGTGTTGTAGAAACAGTGCCTTCCAGAAATGTATTCATTTGTTTCTTGGCTCACTTTCAGTTCCACCTGTGTGATCTTTTGGTGTGGATAAACTAATTTTAAATATATTTTAAAATTACTTCACTTCAGAATATTAAGAAAAATGGTTTCTTAGGCATGCTAATTCAAATTATACAGAGCACCTCTAGATTCTTCTGTATCAGTCTCTACATCTTCTGACCCTTTTTTTTTTTTTTTTTGTCTCCCCCTTCCTTTTGTCATTAGTAGTAATTTTGCCCTGTCTCATCTCTGAGTATTTACATCCTGTATATTTAGATTAACATTCATCCCCGTGTCCTGCATCACACATTAAAGCAGTATTAGGCACTTGTATATTGCAGAACTGGATTGAGCTTCTCCTCCAGTGAATGTGCAGAATGTATGCAAATTAACACTGTGGTTAGAAGTTTGGAATTTTTGGAAGACTGTCTCCCTATTGTCCCCACGAAACTGCATTTTTGGGTTTTGCATCCTGAGGTAATTCTGGGATGAATGCCCTTGGGTTACTTCTGAATGAAGCTAAATCAGAAGATGTCTTTCAACTGCTAAAGGGGATTCAGGCCATAGGGCTAGACTTGTGAGTGAAAAGCGAAACCCTCAAAATGTGGATCATAGGTCCTCAGCTACAGCCATTTCATTCTTCCTGTGGACTTTCATTGCACTGTGCTAATGTAGACATATCTTTGTATTCTCTTTGTTTCTGCTTCATGACTGATATTCAGTATTGACAATTTAGAATTCCCTTTCCTGGAAGCACTCAAGTAGGGCTGTTGAATACTGTAACTTTGCACTTTGCACATAGAATTTAAGTGCTAATGAATATATTGTATAGAAAGTCTGTCAGAGAAGAAAACTCAGTGCTACTCTTCTGCTTCCTACCTTAACTGTCTAAAGTGGTGAACGATACTGATATGTCACAGACACTTACAGTATAGTCTATTTAAAATTTACAAAAGCAATAACAGAAATAGGAAGGGCATGAAAAGATAAATATCTTGTTACCCTCCTGAAGTTTACATTGTCACTTGCACTTTTGTTTTTTATATATATATATATATATATATATATATAAAATTTTTTTTTTAATTCATTAATTTTGTGATTACATAAAATGCAAAGAGAAAGTTGTAGAAGGAAGAATGAATGTGTGAAAAATTGTTACTTATTGTCTCTCACTTTATATATGTCCGAAGAAAAACATCTGAAAAAAGGGTGGGGTTATTTTCTGGTGCTTTGCAGAAAGTTATCTAGAAATATTACTCTGATATAAAATAGAGTACAATAACATAGAAAACTACATTGGAAGTAATTCAAGTGCTTTTTTCACTTATGTGTTCCCCTCAAGTTTATATGAACAAAATGTTTCCCTGTAATGTACCTCACAAGAGTTTTCAGGCTAAAAAGCTCTCTGCTGTCGAGATAGGCTAATTTTACACTCAGATGCATTTTAAGAGCTGCCTTTATTTCAATAAATGTTCTGCAGGTGTCTGGAAACAGATGTTAATCCTTATAATTTTAAAAATAGTCATATTATCTACTGGCAAAGAAAGTGAACAGTAGTTTGTCATTTTAAAAGCAATCCTGCATATGCAGTGGATTCACTCTTTGTCTTGGATAAATCATTTAACTTTTACATGCATTAGTCAAAATGCCACACCATATTTAAAAGCAATGGTTTAGCTAAATTCAGCTGTTCTTTGACTACATGGGTAGGCAAGCAAGAAGGCTGAGAAAAAACATATTATAATATTGTAAATAAATATATTTTTTTTTTACCAAAGCTGAGGTGAAATTTCATTGACAAAACTGATGCATTGGATAGTTTACGTAAAAATCAAATGTGACTTGACTCATCTATTAATCTGAGATCTTCATAAACTTGAATAAGCTTTTTAAAGAGTTCAGACCTCTTATGGGCCCAAATTAATCTTGCTTTCCTACTTCTTAGTTGATTTTTTTTTTTTTTTTTTTGAGAAATCAAGGTAAATTTCTTTAGTGTGCTTTGTTTGTTTTTCATTCAGCTGAAACCAGATAACAGTCCTGTCTCTCTGGGCATTAGAAAAGTCTGGGCCCAGTCTGGGCCTGAAATTTTGGGTTCTTCAAAACCAGATTCAAGGGACAGAGAACAAAAGGCATACGTAAGCAGGGGAAAACATGAAGTTCAAAATCAGGATGTAGGATTGCTTAGGGCTGTGAAGTAGACAGTCTCCCTTTCTCCTTTTTTGTTTGTTTGTTTGTTTGTTTGGGGTTTCTTTATGTTTTTTTAAAGAACACTTGACACTTCTTCCCCAAAGAAATAAATTTTGATATCATTTCAAACACCTAGTCCTTGGAGACAACACATACTTATTGAAGAATTTGTTAAATAGCTTGCTTTCTGAAAATATAAAGTATCTGATAAATGTTATGTTACAGTTCATTCAATCTTCTGCAGTGTATAAGATGTCCATCCCTTCTGGAAAACTGGCAAACATAGTATAAGAGTGTGTTATATTGTATGCTATAAACTTATCTACTATAAGTGATGGAGAAATGGAGACAAGTCTGTTCTGGAAACCACTTCAGGAAGCTTCTTCAGCACATCCTATTTTCTGTGCTTGAACAATGACAGAGTGATTTAGCAAACTAGTATCACATTGACTATAAATCAGATGCTCCAGGTACTTAATCCCATGACCCTATTTGCATAATTTTATAAACTTTCTTCACTGATTGAAGTTACTCATGCTTTCAGATTCAATACCAACTTTGGGCCTTGTTTCAGGTTCATTTCTATAATGTGGTACTTTAAGGTCCATCTCTGTTGGTTTCTCTTGGCATCCAGTGTGGTGGAGACTGTCCTGAGCTTTTTTAGAATGAACTTTTAATGAGCAAGGAAGTATTAGCACTGTAGTCATACAATAGTTCTTACTAGAATGGGAGACCGTCTCTTCATCCAGCTATTTCTAACAAGAATTGAGACACACTTAACAAACAAAGTGAGTGGAAGATCTTTGGCACAGGATGTCAGAGCTCTCACCTGAGATTGATATAAGGAGATAAGTAATATCTCCTAACCGAAAAGTAATTTAACATATTTCTCTGGAGTAAAAGGGTGTTAACTACATTCACCAGAAAGCCTGCAAAAGTCACAACTTAATAATAGAAATTGATTTTGAAGAATTGCAAAATCTCTTTTACAATGACTTTAAGGTACTTATTGACATAGCAGGAAGAAGTTGGCTTGATATGCAGAAGACAAGCACAATGCCAAGATCACTTACTTGTTAATGAAACACTTGTTCAGAACGAGAATTGAGTTCTTAAAGGCTTTGTTCTGGCTGAGCAAGGTGCATTTTACTTTTAGTTTCTGTTATGCAGGCCTCATTCACACTTCTGTGCTTCAGTATATAAATACAGCATCAGATCCGCACTACTGACAGGGAGTCATTTGCTATACCCAGCACAAAACAAGTAAATCTGTTGTCTTGACTCTCTTGGTAGTGAAGATCAGCCTGTCCAGGACACCTCACTTATACAATAATGAGTGAATGAATCTCGGAAGACTACATGCGTATCTTGGCCAAGTTAGGCAACTCACATAAAATGTTAGGTGGTGTGAATTTGCTTCTTAATGGTTCATCATTAATATTATAAACATATGATTTCCTGGCACTGTAGGTTTTTGGGTTTGGGTTTTTTTTTTCAGTATGATAAAATAGAGCTAGGTGCTGGGTTTGAGCCCAGGGATAATTGATGCCTGTGAATCATAACTAAATTTTATAGCTAATTTCTTTGGTCAGGACAGTGCTTATTCAGCATAACATCTAAGGCTATGAGGAGATCAGGAAAAAGTGTTCTGAAAAATGAGTATGACAGAAAACTAGATACAAATTCATTAAACTGTCTCAAAAATTCTACGTTTAATTTGCCCTGATATAGAAATAGCATTTAAATTCATTGCTTCTAAATATTTCATATGATTCTAATAACCTAATCTACAAATACATACTGTGAGGTGCCACCTCTCTCACCCAAATACATCCACAAAAATGTGTGCCTGTTCTTTTTCATTTTGGTCCTTCCTATTTTTACAGCATATGCTGCTATCTTATTTTCCTAAAGCAAAACTGCTTAGGGCTGTTCTAGGGATAGTGTTACAATTTATTTTTTTTTTTTTTTTTAAGTTGAAACATTCATTTTTTACAAAAAAATATAGTATATTCATCATTTGCACTCATATGTCTTCTGTGTCCACTTAGCTTCATGTTGTGGTGGTCTCTGAAGATTCTGCTAGATGAAGAAGGATTTGGCCTCATTCTAATCTGCTCCAAAGACCACCAAAATCATAGAGGAAAGCTGCCAGTGACATAAATTGGCTTTGGATCAGTCTTTTTGACTAAAGATTTTTATTTTTTTTAATGTCAGATGTTTTTTCTGATCTCCACTTCCTCCACTATTTGGGATGACAGAACCTGAGAATTATTTAAAGTTTTGAAGACTTTCTTCTTCCATATTGGTAATGTTTATTACAAAATTCATTTTTTTCTCATTAAATTTTCCTAACATTGTTTAGCATGCTATAATAGTAAATGAAACCTCTTTATATTCTAGACCTTTGGTAATGTTGATTTCAAACTTCTTGGGCTTATAAATGGTCCTTAACTGTGAAATTTTAAAGCAAAATGTTTATTGATTAGCATCAAATGTGTGCCTCTTGGCATTTTCTCTGTTCAGCTTCACCTGCTAAAAGCCATGTGAAGCTTCTAGTTTGGGAACTCATCAGCCACCTTTATTCTACTCTAATGAGGAAAAATATAGTCATTAGAGTAGATATTATTTTAAATATTTAAATTTATTCTTGAAGGGATTATTGTTGCAGTACTATTTTTCCTGACAGAACCCACTGGTTAATTGCTTCCTCGCTTTCATTTTTATTGATACAAATTGTTTTAAAATTCAAACAAGAGGTTGGTTGCAAATCTTCTATTAATGCTTTTTAAGTCTGCATGTAATGCAGATGCTGCATTATTTAAAATTTTATCAAGTATTTGTATCCTAAAATACTTGATTTTGTACTAAGTAGTTTACCAAAACAATGGAAACTAATGGGGATTTTTAGAAAATTTAGGCAATTTACACAAAAAAATGTATATTGGAAGAGCTGACCATTTGTGATTTAGTTCCTTTCATCATGCATGTATGTACATTATGCAAAACTGGATGTAGCTGACACTTTCTTATCTGCTAAATAGCTCCCCAGGTGAAGAATTGTTTCTTACAGCCATTCAACAATACACATGCATTATGTCCAATGTAAAATACATTTATTTAAATAATATTGTAACCATGTAGCGCAGCTATAACTGACCGTCATTAAAAAACAACGTTACTAAGGTATCACTGGTACTGCAAATCTAGGGTGTGTTTTTAAATACACTTTTCCAGTGTAAACATTTGGTGTTTGTTTTAATTCCCATTCCAAAATAAGCCAAAGATACAGTTATGTTTTGGAAAGCTAAATGAGAGCAAAGCATGTATAGAAAATCCTGTATCCCCTGTTTTTGCTCACTTATTAAGAAAATAGAAATTTGACTTCATGGTAATCTTACCAGCAGTGAAGGAAAACCCTACAAAGGTGGTCAGCAGGCCTGACCAGATTTATTGTGATTGAGTTGAGATAAAAATATATTATCTTGAGTAATTCCATGGACCTGTGTTTGCTTTACAAATGTTAACGCTTGTCTGCTTTGGTAATGGACTGATATTACCCTGCAGCTGCCGTTACAGCCTTAAAGCTGTTGTGTGGGCAATTCCATCTGGAAGTGTGAAGCATCTTGACAAATTAGCTTAATTTAAGATCTGCTTATTTAAGAATAAGAATGTTGATACAGATATAGAGATTTACACTAATGCATAGTCTATAAGAGCAATTATATTAATGACAATAGCATTATATTTTTCTAAGAATATTCTTAGTTTATGCAAGAACCCACCTCTGATAAAGACATCTCACATTTTGCTTATAAGTGTATATTCTAAAAGCCATTTTTTTCAGTTATCAATAACTCACAGGTCTCTACATATTCTGGAGACTAACTAGGGATCTCTAATGATCAATCAGGAATCCACTTCTATTCAGTGTTTTATTTCAATGTCCTTCAGGTGCTGGGGAGTATGAGGGAGAATTCATTTCAGAATCTCAAGCTAAATCATGATAAAATTTTCAAAGGTACACATTAAAAATTATAATAATTTGAATACTTTAACTGAGTACTTACTATGACCCTGCTAAAAGTAGGAGTTTCTATGTGTCTTGTGAAGAACTCTAGTAATACCATCAACTTTTCTATTTGCTGCTCCCTATTTGTTTGACAGGGGGGGTTTGGTTTTGGGGTTTTTTTTGGGTGGTGGTGGTGGTGTTTTTTTTTTTTGTGTGTGGGGGGTGTTTGTTTTGTTTGTTTGTTTGTTTTTTTCTATTTTACTCCCGTTGAAAGTTAAATATTTGCTTTTGGACCTGTATTGTACCACTGCTTGAAATGTTTGAGTAGTTGGTAAAAACCCATTAACAATATTTCCTGTGGTTTCTCACCTGTGTTTGTACCCAGTTGTCTCATGAACTATATGCTTTTCTAGGTAAAAAGATGAATCTTGCTTGAAAATGGACCAGAAAGATAGTGTGTGGTATCTCATTCAGACTTATAAGCACTTCTCTGATTCTCATATATATCAGTGATAAATGCTGTTGTGTAACTGAGAGAAAAAAATAGAAAGGTTTCAAAAACTTAAAAAATTACACAGTCATGGAAACAATGGCTTTGAACATCTAGCAATGAACGTAGGTGGATGAGGACAGTCTCTACTGTGGGAATAGAGAAGGATGAAATATCTTTTCAAATCAGTCACGTGTAAGAGGATATCAATGCCTTATTTAGCCTGAGGTTGGCTATCAGTGCTTCTGTGCAACAACCACTGATATCATGTAAGAATATAATGTATGAAACACAAGACAGCTGATTTAGGCATGGTCCTAACACTCACTTAGATATGGTTCTAATTTGTGTCTAAAGTCACAGTTTGATCCCAAGGAAACTCATGTTTCTGGGCAAATATCAAGCTAAGTCAAGGATTTTTATTTTCAGCTGACAAATATTGTGTGGGGTTTTTGGAATTTTTCTGAATGTTGTATATCCTAAAATAGATGTAGGATTTTTGTATGAGACTCCACACTTCCTCCCTCCTCTTTATGTATTAGCAAAAGTTTACATGGCTGACTATACTCAGTACTGAGCTTCAGCAATGTAAAATTTATATTCAGCCTTTGTCTCTTCAAGCTAAACTGAATTTTAGTCACTAGAATACAGTGGCTTTGGCTTCCAGACAGCAATTGTTTCCAGGTAGGAATTTACAGCACTGTGATGTAGTTGGTTTACCTTCAGGGTAGAATCAATGTAGGGCAGTTTTAACTCTGTTGTGTTTGTTACTCATTGAATATGGGGATGCATTTGTTACAGCAGGACTCCTTTAATCATGAACATTAGCAATCTGTAGTATCTCCCCCTTTCACTAATGTTGTATTTTATTAGCAAACTTGACAATATTGCAAGGGCACATTTATTTATGACTATAGACATCAAAAATAGGATAATGCTTTGAGGTCTGTTCTTTGTTTTAAGTCATATGTTCTTATTTTGTATGACAAGAAAAATTATTCTGTTAAACTGATTAGAGTTTGAAATCCACAGCAGGAAAACATACATGGCCTCAGTAGCCCCAGGTGTTTGACATTCCTTAATTAAGATGTCACAAGGATTTTCAGTTTATCAAAAAATTTTATTATGTGAAGTATATTGTCATCCAGCCAGGAAATGGTCTCATTTAATTTTGTTCTGAGCAGAAGTAACTCTAGATTTCAGTACCACTGACTGACCCATCCTGGGATTGAAGGACTCGTGTCCTGGTTTTGACTGCGATGAAGTTAATTTTACTCCTACTAGTAGGTATAATGCTGTGTTTTGGATTTAGGATGAGAATGATGTTGATAACACAGTGACATTTTAGTTGTTGCTGAGCAGTGCTTGGACTTTTCCACCTCTCATACTGCCCTGCCAGAGAGGAGGCTGTGTGCACACAGGAAGCTGAGAGAGGACACAGCTAGAACATCTGGCCCAAACTGGCCAAAGGGATACTCCATACCACATGACGTTGTGCTGAACCATAAAACTGGGAAAAGCTGGCCGAAGGGTGGTGGCCAGTGCTCAGGGACTGGCTGAGCATCAGTCAAGGGGTGGTGAGCAATTGCATGTGCATCATTTGTCTTGTTTGTTTTTTTTTTTTTTTCTCCTTCCTTTGCTGTCCTATTAAACTGTCTTTATCTTAACCCATGAGTTTTACCTTTTTTCCGATTCCCTGCCCCATCCCACTGGGGCAGAATGAGTGAACATGTGTGGTATTTAGCTGCCTGCTGGGTTAAACCACAACAAAAAGGAAACAAAAACCAGTGAGGTGAATATGACTTGACTACAGAGGAAAAGGTATAATTTCTTTAGTTATCCTCTTAGCTGTGTGACTTCAGAATTAGTGTTTACAGAATATAGAAGTATTACAGAATGGTTTCTAGGATGTTATCCAGGAAAAGTTAGAAAAGTTAGCTTTTATGTAAAGGAGCTCACAAAAAGGCTTAACTTGGTTATATTTAGTTGTCCACAGGAAGGTCTTTCAGTGCAAAATCAAAGCAACATGTAGGTTGAAAGTAGTAGTGATAATTTTGATGATGGATTTGGGGTTTGTTTCCCAACCTTCTTCAAATTCTTTCTCAGTTTAAAGAGGTGCAAAAAAGATTATCTATGTCAGGTTGCCTCAAGTAGATTCACTAAGGAGAAAATCATTATTAAAAGTTAGCAGGATAGTACACAAGAAAGATTAAGTATGTGCATCAGTCCTGACAAAGGACACAGGCAGTACCAAAGAACACCATTTTTGGACATCATCCATATTTTAAACTTAACCCCTTGGTCTGAATCTATCAATATGGTTAGATTATCAAAAGATGTGTTTGATAAGCACAGACACAAAATTAAAGGCAATTGTTATGCTTGAGCAGAAACACTAAATTACTTATTCAAATCTTGTAATTAATATAGTTATGGGGAGAAATCCAAACACCACCTATCTTATTACGTGCTGTTGAAAGTGATTTGAATTAATGGAGGTATCTCTTTATATGGTCTGTTTTCATCACCACCCCCCTCATCTGAGATGTGTGAAAATGTCATTAGCTTTCTTTGGTAGATACATAAGATCTCCCAAGCGGCTTATAAAGTAGTTGGAGTTATATGTTAGTCAACTTGTTCCTGAACCATTATTCTGAACCTGTCAGAGGTTGTAGCTTAAATCTTTAGAAAGTGTCTTCTATGACAGATTAAGTTATATTTGTGTTAGTGTCATGACACAAATGTTGAAAATATTTTGATGCATACAATATTTTTTTACTTTATTTCACTTGCCAATACTCATAGGCACAGCATCTGTTCTAAAGGGTTTGCCCTTCAGCTGCAAAGGAAACTTATTTCTATTCCACAGCCCTTTATTCATCTGTTGTGTGAACATTATGCTTATGGTCACATAAGATTTGATTCATAGTCTATAACAATTATAATTTCAATAGTAGTAGGTAAGGTACAGAATTTGATAATTTAAGGTTGTGACACTCTTTAGAGATTAGTATTACTTGTTGGTTAGATTAATGCATTTTGGACCTGTTCACAGGGTGTTTTCTGAAGCCTGTATCTCATGAAATCAAAGCAGTATTTTGTCTAGATAATTGTTGAAGCTTATCAGCCTGTGGCCTAGCATACCAGCTACAAATAACATAACTGCATGTGGTCTTGTTTTCATTGACAATTACAAGAGATTTGCCTTTACTGTCATTGTGAAAGTGTCTGGGTTCTTGGAAGTCCTGGTAGTTTCTAATTGAAAAGGAATGGGATAAAATTATACTTATTAAATATGCTATATTTTCTTTATTTTCTTCCAATGAACAATATTCTTTAGATTTTCAGCATGTTATTTAGAAGGGTTTTTATGATATCTCTCATGCTATGGCTCTAGATAATCACATTTGCTGCACTGCCTCCTTCTACAATAAACAACTTTCAGAATAGTCTAGTACTTAGAGCTTAGGGTAAATAATACTGTAGGTGGCATGAACTCTGTGGGATCTAATCACATCCTGTGTATGTACAAACTCGATATGGAACAGTTTCCCCCTCTCTAAGGGCAACTGGAGACTGTTAGGTGTGTTTATTTATCTGTAAAAGAAGGCTCACCTAACCCACTCATAATGCCACTTTTAGGCTGGAATGATTTTTTTTGGGGAGAAAAAAAAAAAAAAAGTCAGAACTCCCCAAAGAATCTCTAGTAACTTAATTGTACTTCAAGGACTAATTTAAAAACTTAAGAATTTTCTTTTGATCTGTTCACAAAATCTTTCTCTATAAGCATTGTGGTCCATTCCCCCCTGAAATTAGTATTTTTCAAAAGGATATCTCAGTACTCTCTTAATAAAAGAGCATTTATCGTTCCCAAAGTAGATCTTTTTACTCAAAGCCACACTGTAGAATGATTCAGTGGCACTGCTAACCCCCTGTTGATCTAGGTGACAAAAACTCTCAATTTTTCAGAGTTCTTGTTTTCAATGTAGATCACCCATTTCATAAATTACTGGGATGGCTATATTAATACTTCAACAAAATTAGACTGCGCATATTTCAAGAAATGTAAAAAATCTGCATATGAATAAAAACAAAGACAGAGTTTATAAGTGAATTAGAAAAAGAAAAAAAGGCTTCTCTACTAGGAGGAAACAGCCATCTCTTGGAAGGAGACAAAATAGAAAGCAAAGTTGAGAAATTGAGATTTGTGTACTACAGTGCCTGAAGAATTTAGTAAAGGGTTCTTAAACAATAAGCCATTGTGTGCAATACTTGTTTCTTACTGGATGGTTGTGAGCAATTACATTTCAATCTGTCTGGATGTAAATTACCACGTGGTGATGACCACGGCTTTTTGGGCGGGTTACTACTACCTTTTGAGATGTAGCAAAAGAGATTTTCACCGATTTGTGGGCCCTGGAGTTCAGTTTTCATCTCTGAGAAGATCTGTGGTGTAACATGAACTACTCATGAGAGCTAATTCCAAGGGAAAAAAAACTCTAAAACTTGAGATTTTTTTTTTTTTTTTTTTAATCTGTTCCCTTGGATCTGTGCTGATGCTAGCAACAATGAAATTCGGAACTAGTGGGTTTATTGTTACTGCTTTTGCTATCAACTGAAATTAAGTTATGTTTGATTTTAATATGAGTATAGAATTAGGTATTTTAGTAGAAATTATTTGTTCACATTTATTGTACTTTATACCAGCAACCAACTGCTACTCTAAAATCCCCTGTACGGCCCCATACCAAGGCCAAAGGGATTCATCAGAATCATCTGGTAGGAACATTTAGAACCTAGGTAACAAACATAAGTTGATTTATAAACTGATTTATGATGCATATGTAGAACTAGAAGAATGCACGTAGCTGTCAAGGTCTAGGATTAATGGCAGCTGAGGAAAACCAACTGTAACAGCTTGCGAGGACTTGCCAAGAAAACGTGAACTTAAGCAGAAAGTAATTCCGTCAGGGGAAGATCATGACCACTGACTCATGGACCACCTAGTTGTATTGCACCCCAGACCCATTTCTAGACATTTCTAGCTTTCACTGCTCATAAATAGAAATAGGAGGAGAGTATGTTGATGATTTCCAATAAATTATATGTTTATGCATGAATACAATGAATATGTATAAGTTCTATATAAGATTGTATAATTTTGGTGCTTGGTGTGTGTTGATGGTGAGATGGCTCCTCTGTGCACCTGGCCGTTAATAAAGAAGTGTCTGCTTATCTACATCACGTTGATGTCAATAAATTATTTACTATGAGTTTTTGGTGACATTATGGCACTTCCTTTAATTCGGCTTAGTTCAGGTCAAATTTTCATTTAAGTTTCAAGATGGCAAATCACATAATGTTTTTATGAGATGTCATAAATGTCTATTTCTGTTATGAAATGGCTGTTTAGCTGGTGTTTATTTCTCCTAATATTTCCCAAGTGAGTAAATTAAAAGTCAGAAAGCTGACAGCAGTATCCATAAGTAAATGGTTGCAAAGACGATATGCACAACACTTCTTTTCAGTGGTCAAACATGCTTGTGAGAAGAGACAGCAATTGTTGTTGCAGAATAGAACACAATGTGGCTACTGACTAATGTTAAACTCGGCCTTTGCTTCTCTGGTAAAGCAACTGTCTCCATTTGTAGAGATTTAGCACTCTGCTGTTCTCTTGAGATATCAGGTAGCCCCCAATACTATGTACTAAAGCATACAGATGGCTCCTGGAGACATCTGCAGGAAATACATGTCTGACTAGAGGAAATTTGACTTAACTTAGGAGGAGAATTCACTGTCTATATAAATGAAATTTTCACAAAGTGGCTTAATTTTCAGTTGAAAACCAAACCAATTAAGAAACCTTAGAAGCCCTGGCAATACAAATGATAAGATTAACTGCTAAAGTCTATATTACTGTATATGTCTATTTTGAAGACTTTTAAGCAAGATATTTCTGGGGTTTTTTTTGTGGTTCATAGGCTCATCTACTTGGGATTCAACCAGAACATTGTTTAAAACCCAAATTTTCCTCAAATGAGAGGAATGCAGAGTGCCCTGCCCATTGTCAGTTTGAGCCCATACTTTTGGTTTTCATACACTGAGCATTGCACTGAAATACTTATTCTTATGTCACCATACATAGTGCTCCCTGAGTATCTTCCCAGTCACTTCTTCCACAAAACATTAAAACTAATGTGTTATGCTTCTGACTGTTGAGTATGGGTGATGTTATGACATGTCCCTTTGGGTTGTGCATAGCACTTTAATTTTTACATGAACTGGCTTCATACAGAACATTTACATTTCTAGGTAATCTATCAGTCAGAGGAGAAAACTTCCATGTTGTAAAGAGAGTTCATGTTTCATTTTTTATTCTGAAATACTCCTCGTGGGTGTATATGCACACACAAGAACGTACTGCTTGATACCTTGGAAAATAGAATAGAACAAGAATAATTTGTAGATACCCTATGGGAAGGAAATGTGGACTATAACTTTGACGAGGCATGAGAAACTCCAGGACAAATCTAACTTTGGCCTTTCTTCTACTGTCCAACCAGTGTCTCTTCTTCTATTTCTGTTTCTATTGCTTTTTCTCATACTTCTTGGGGAAAAAACATGTCTCTTGCAGCCAATATATTTTGCCAGCCTGATATCAGGGGAATAGAAGATGAGCACCAAAACCTGACCTGTTGCGAGTGTCAGCTGGAGTAATGTTTGGCTGGGAAAGGACATCTTCCAGTTAGTCAGTGGGAGCCAAAATGTGCAGTGATCTTAGCAGTGACACCAGCATCTTTGGCAGAGAAATGCTCTCTCTCTTCCTTGGAGAAGGCTAGATGTGTCAGTCATGCAAGGCAGATGTGGGTAGCTGGGTTTAGGAAGACAAAATTATCTAGGGGAATCCCAGTCTCTATCCTCTGTCTACACAGAGAATGTGAAAATTAAGATCAGGGGAGCACTTGGTGTGCAAGCACAGTGTTGCATTTCTGCCTTGATGCAAGAAGCTCACTAGGCATTGAGGAATAAAAATCTTGAATTGGTTTGAGATAGATGGAGCAAGCAAGAACTGTGTAATGTCTAGGAGGTTTGTAATGGAGTGTATGGATTTCTACACTTGAGAGATCCAGGGACGGAGATGAAGGTTGAAATAAAAAACTTTAATGGCAATTCAGAAATTGGGTGCATATGTATGAAATGAGAGGGTGGGATAAGCAAAAGGAAAGGGTATATAATAAGAAAAAAAAAAATATTGGGAAGGGAGAGGGGACAGTGTTTTAGAATGGTTACATACCTGGTATGTAACGTGCCATACGTGTAAATGTGTCATGATTGGTTTGGAGTCTGTGTAGAGGAAGGGATGTGGAGACATCCCTTTCTTCTTCCACATATCTTTGTATCTACTTTTGTAACCTTAATAACTACATCAGTGTCCCACACTTTTAGAAGTTATGTAATGTTTTCATGTTTGATAACTCAGATGAAAACAACCTATAAATCACTTTTCCTACCAAAAGCATTCAGAATAGCTTTGATCATTTGGAAATAAGAGTTGAGGTAGTGCTCCAGATGCTTGCCAAAGCAGCTTCTTTGTCAGACCAGCTGTAAATGTGTTATCTGCTAATTTGGGCAAGGTGATCAGATGTGCAAAGGGTGATCATAGCTCATTGGTTTCTTTCTGACTGAGGATCCAATGAGCTATTTAGGATTAATTAAGACCTTTAGGGTGGAGTAATGTGAGAAAGCCCTGTGCACTTTCTGTTAGGGTTTCATAAGTGAAAAAGCTATGCAGATTATTAGTTTGGTTTCTGAAGAAGAGGAAGAATTCAGAATAACAGTGTAGCACATAATAACTATTTACAGTGTTTTATTTGTAATAGACTGCTGTGAAACAGTCTTTATTTAGACCATGTTATTACAGCTAATTTGGGGTAAATATTGCAACATTTTATTTTCTCTCAGCAGACCAAAAACAAATTGCAAAAAGAATAAAACTTTATTGCTTTATCTTGAGAAACACTGAAAGCACTGAAATAAAAGAGGGGAGGAATACAGGCCTCATATTTTTAGTGTACTTAACGATACTTTATCTGAAAGGCAAAAGAATGGCCTGTTGATATCTTTTAAGATTTACGTTTGGAGTAAGCCGGTTTTGTGTCTCTAAAGAGGGGAAGTATTGTAGAACAAAAGGAAGTAAAAATACTGTATGCATTTTATCAGTCTTTCATATCTGCAAATGTTTTTTTCCTGGTATGAAAGTCATTGGCAGTGACAGATAGAGATAACCACAGGCAACAAAGAGTTAAGCAGAACAGTACAACTATTTAAACATCCAAGGGGCAGGTAGGGGAGGAGGAGGAGGGATGAAAGCACTAATTAAGGTCTTCTAAAGTTGTTTTCTTTGTTCCTCCATTGTCTTGCAGTTCTACTCATGGAGGAGAGCAGCACTAGGTATAAGGAGGATAGAGTGAAAAGCAGGGAAGAGAGCAGGAAATTTTATGTGGTGTTCTGCATTAGGAATAAAATGTAATTCCCTGTGCCTTGACTCAGGAAGGAAGAGAGGGTACCAGAGAAACTGTCACCCCAAAAGTGAGGAGACTGAGTTCTGTGGATGCTGAGATCTTCTAATAGCAGAGGGTCAAGTAGTGGGGGGAGATGGAGGCAAGTATTCAAATTACATAATATGCATATGGCGCATTTTTCTGTCTTGAGCAATCTTAATTAAATAGATGTAGCAGGAGCTCTACAAAAATGTAGTTTCCCTTGATTTTCTGCTTACTGAAAAGGATTTGTCTTGTTTTGAATGACAGACAATGGCTTCTGGTCCAAGCATTACAGTTGTCAGCACCCTCGAAATTCCTGAGTAAGAAGTATTGTTGGCATACAGAAAAGTTTTTTGTTTGGTGAAATATATTTCTGGAATATAAAAAATATTAGAGAAGGTGACCAAGTGTATGGGATTATTTTAGTGGGTTTGTTTTGTATGGGTTTTTTTCCCTTCTTACAGTATGTCTGCAAAATGCAACAACTTGCGGATGTGAAAAGACCCTTTTGAAATAATGACTTTTTTTACGACTCTCCAAGTAGATAGCCTCTTGCCTTATCACGAATGCTCATGTATATTGTAATTGAAAAATTGCATGTATTTGCAGCAGTCCAAAAGAGAAAAGAAAATCTTAAGTGAAGCTACCAGTGTACATACCAAAGCTGCTAGTTTTTCATGTTATTGAAACTGAGTTTTCAACCTCGTTGTTCAAACCATGAAGTGCTGTTGAAACTGGCATATTTAACCCAGTTTACATTAGGCGGCTTCACAGCTGGATACGTACAAATAACAACTGCAATTTATTTATTGTTGCCTTGCTTTCTCTAAAATATTTTACTGTGTTCAAAGTGGATCTTTACAGTTTAAGAATATAAAGTAATAATTGTCATCTGATACAATAAGTAATTATGACCTAATAGGTATTTATGAGATACTGGATAAGGATTAACATGCTTGCCACCCTCCAATACGTCACCTGATGAGCCTGGTCAGCCTGGCAGTCATCAGTCAGAGGGGGAGATTGGTCTCCATTGTTCCTGGGACAGCCTGAACATCACTGCTGCTGAGGAGCAGTTCTCCAATTACTTACTTTTTACCTTAGCAGTTTGTACCATTTGTGTTAGGTTTTCCTCTGAAATTCTTGAGCTACCGATGCCCTCTTTCTCAGCATTGTTGCATCTCCCCTTAATTTTACCTTTCTTAACTGGTGTGGCTCTACTTTATTTGTTTTCTTACCACTCTTGCTTGCAACTTAGAAGCTTTTCAGAGAAATCTGAACCAAGGTTACACAGCTGTACTGCATTGTAACTAAGCCTTGAATCACAGAGACTGGAGTGACTGGGAGGTTAGTTACATTATTTTCTGCAAGATTAGGGTCAGGTGTCCTGTTGTGGTTGGAGCTGAGTGCAGGAGGGCTACTGCCTTTCTCTCTGCCTTGATATACCTGGATGCACACTTTCTTGTCAGCCCAGTGAACACCTTACTATTAGAAGTGTGTACGTTCAGCTCTATCAGCTCACTTGGTAGAGGGGTCAGGGAGCAACCATACCTCTATTTATGCTAGGTTGCTAGGGTGGAGTGGTAATTGAAAGGGAAGCAGTGGCAAGTAGATAAGTGGAAAAAGTAATGTCTGAACTCTGCTAAACTACAGCCATAACAGCACTGAAGTCTTGCTTCAGCCAGTGATTATTAGCTTTTCAATTTCCTTACCTTTTTCACACTCCTAAATACTGCTGAAAGGATTTCTGTTGTAGAACTGTTATGAAATAATTTAAAATTCTTGTATTCATTTTCTTTAAAATAATCATGTGACTTGAAGATATTATTCCAGTAAATATTATTAAAATTTCGAATATACTTTTATATAACATATCTGCAAGTTGCCTAAAATCTTAGGATATCTGAGAACAGAATCTTATTTTATCTCTTTTTTGTCTTCAGTGTAGCATGTTAGAAGTTTGTCCTTTTGGAGGTGAGAGAAACTCTTTTGGTCTGGAAGGTGTCTATGCTTATGTAGAATGAAATAATTCAATCAGTTTTGCCTAGTAAAGATCCCCCACTTGTACCTAGCCTTGCTCACCTAATTCACGGTAATTGCACTGTTCTGTGTAGGCCTGCTGATGTCAGTGAGAAATCATGAAATTTTTCCCCTCATCTTGTTTCTTCAGAAGTATTTGCATTTCATTTTCTAATCACAGTTGCTAGCTTGAGCTTTGAACAAGAGAAAAAGGACACAAGTGGTTTGATGCTAGGAATTATTTTGCTCTCAAATCCAAACAAGACCTCTTAGAAAGTGCATGACAACACATCCGTGGGCTAATCAGAATCAGGTTGACCGGACTGGCCTTGCCCTACTTCCTTGATGAATTCCTTGATTAAAAGTTACTAATGCAATGAATAATGTAGAAACTTTTAAGACCTCACTTTATATTCACCTAAATATCTATAATGTTTGGAACTTGGAAATAGTCAGTGGGCTAACCCAGATGCAGGCGTCTGTGTGATGTGCTGTAGAGTTGATGCACAGTGGGTGGAATGTAAAATAGAATTACTTGGTTTTTAGGGAATCAAAGTTCTGGTTATGATTCACTGTGTGCTACAGTTAAGGTGCCGTTCATGGGTCCCCTTTTAAGGACTGGAAAAAAATTTATTCTTCGTCAGGTGTGGAGAAAAGAAGTCTTTATTTTATCAATTTCCTAAGAAAGGGAGAACATCAATAAAACGGTTTATACAATGAATTTGGTATATGGAAGACTGGTCTAGCTCTGCTCCAACAGAAGAGCTACAGAACTTGTGCATATTTGCTTTTCTCATTTGCTTCTCCCATTACATAAAACTGATTGTTATATACTGTAAATGAAGAACTCTAAAACTTGTGCAGCTATTGTATGGAAAAGAATGTATCAAACAGAAAGCTTCTTCTGTAATGTAATTAAAGGGAAAGATCCCTAATACAAAGTCTGGGATGCATGGTGCATAGGCTACTGTTGAATTCTATTTTACTGCTTTTACTAGTTCAGAGTTAGATAAAAATGGTTTCTAAAGTAATTTATAGGATTTAAAATTTTTTATTTTTGTCCTATTATTCTCTGTTATCTTTCCCGCCTCTGAATTGTACCTCTTCTCAGTAGCAAAATGAAAAGGAGAGAGAAAGAAGAGTTAGGGGAGCAAAGTGTTATAAAATTGGAAGAGGTCTTTCTGAAAATGTATGAAAATATTTCAAATCCTTCTTAATTTTTTTATCAGCTCTAATGAATGTCAGAATCACTGGTTTGACTTTTAACTTTCAATTACAGTTTGTGCACCCCTTTAAGAAACGTGATATAGTTACTTTTCTGTGGCATTTATGAGTTTACTCTTCATGGTAACTTCCAACAATGATGGGGGGTGGACCTAATATTGTAAATGTTTTTGGCACTGGTAGCTGTACGAGTCCAGCTGAGAGATGTGGGGGCTGTGCTCATGTATGTGAGACCTTCTCAATGCTCACACTGAAACACACAGTTTTGCTTCTCAGACATCTCTCTGTGGGGAGCAAGTCTGTTGCTCTGATCAGGTAACGTGTGGAGCCAGATATTAATCTTCCATTTCGTGAAAGATTATGTGCAGATTGGATAGGCTTCTGGACCTCTGTTGACACAAAAAAAAGGTTGATCCATACAAAGTATGAGCTGTCTTAATAAAGCTGAAGATTCTGATATTAAAGTTAGGGACTAATTTATAGTAGTTGTTGAACTTACTGTGCATTATTTTCATTATTTGAAAGATTCCTTAACAAAGGAGAAAGTAGATGAGCTAACAACCAATGTATTGGAAACCCCCACTTCTTTACAACTCATGAATGCTCTTTCACACATAAATTCTGAAAGACCATTCTCACCCTATTCATTAGGTAAACAACTAACCAGGTTAATGATTTTTCTTTAAAAATAGCAGTTTTGTCTTTGGTGCTTTTTTGATGCTATATTGGTTTATGGGCTAAGAATGACATCTATAGTAGTATTATCTGTTTTTAAAAAAATAACATCAGGAAAATTAAAAGCAAGCTAACAATTGAGATCAAAGTACAGCTAAAGTATATGCATCAAAGGACATGCTTAGCAAATGGTATACACTCAGCTAAAAGGACTCAGTAGTGAAAAGTAAATTGAGACTGCAAGACCTGGATTCAGATTTATTAAGAATAATCAGTTGATTTAATGGTTATGAAAACAATATTGAAGATAAGGTAAAGATAATATTTAGAGTTCTATTGGGAAAACAATCCACTAATATAAAGCAAATGACAGTGCCTCAGAGGACACAGGAAAAGTCAATCTTTTGGAAGCAGTAAAAAAATGAGAGTTTTCTGTTGCTATTCTTTTTCCTCAGGTGTCATCCTCAATGTGTATTTTGCATGACTTCTACAGGTACAATGAAATGTTTATTCTTTGTTAATGAAGGATTTCTACCATGAAATATACAGCCCCAATCCATCACCAGTTAGACTTGGTGCAGAACTGATGGAGATTTTTGACCTTGTTGAAAAGTAAGTGCTGCCAGCCTGTGCTCTGTCATGCAAATGACTATTGCTAGGTTTTCAGATGTTGCATAATTTATTATTGAATTCTAATAAAAAAATACGACTTCTACCAAAGTCTTTGCTAACTCAGAGAAATAGGAAAGGAATAGAACGATATCCAAGGGCATGTTCTCTTTAATGGTTCTGACAGATTAATTCTTACTGTGCATCCATAGAGTAGCATGAAAATAAAGTGTACACAGACTTATTGTGTGTCCATAGAGAATTTTAGTTGCATTGTGACACAAATGGTTGTTGCTTTCAGAGGCATGAAAACCAAAAATATTTAGTACAGATGTTTCATGATTTGAACATATTAGCTGACTGACTATCATCACCTTGTCAATGACTTTATGCTCTACTTGCTCTTAGAAATTACATCAGTGGATCTGCCCATGTAAGAGTCTAAAGAAATCAGATGGGCACCCCATCAAAAATTCTGCACTTCTGTGACAAGTAGAGAATTTATATCAGCGAGTGAGAAGATTGATGGCTTAGTTTAGCTGTGTTTGTGAGTCTCTGAATTGCAAGAACTGATTTGGAAGGATTTAAACTTCTTCACTCCTGGCTTTTCATGTCCTATCCACTGCATACTACAGTGTTTTTGTAACTTTTCTTAATGAACACTAAAGGCAGGAATTAAGAAAAGGAACTAATTGTTTGTGTGTGTTTTGTTTTCATGATGCTTTTCTGGTTTATTGTTTTCCTTTTTTTTTTTTTTTCTTTTTTTTTTCTTTAGTAGGGAACATACTAAGCATTTGTTCTACAACACTTTATAAAATGTTTCTATTTGTTTGTTTGAATTATTGTTCATCTGAAATGTAAATGATAGAATTAGACTTTGGTGAGTTGTATGCTCAGTGCTTACAAATGATTAGCAGAACACTTCAGAAACACAGTGTTTGAAAAAGATGGATATTTCTGCTCAGTTGCTGTCCTGAATTCAGTTATTAGTAGGAAACCTTTAAAATATTTATTACTTGATGCTGACGTCTGTGGGTTATTTTATGTCAAAGCATACAGCTACTTTTCATCATCGTCTAAGTGTAAAGTTGGATTAAAGGAGTTTTTTGACCTTGTCAAAAATAAATAGGTGGAAACACTTCGACAAACAAAAGCTTGCCATCTTTCTAATCACTGTAAAATGCACTGCTGGTCTGTCTAAAAGTATTACTAGTACCAGTAAGAAAACACATTCTAAATACATGATAAAAAAGATTTTTTAAAAATGTGTTAAAAATTTTGTTTTACACTTGCCCTTCTGTGCATTGCTGTCGAAATACATTTTGCCACATATTTTCTTGTCTAATCTTATCCCTTTGATGACAAATGACCTCTGCAATCGGTATAATCCCATAAATACTTTAAGGAAATGATAGATTTTAACAGTGATGGTAGGCTATCCAAGATTTTGAATAAGGCATTTGGAAAACTAATTAAACATAAATAAGAAACTGGCAACATTTATTTCAGTGGTTGCAAAAAGTGTGTTCTCACCTTTTTTAATCTTTATTATGAACACATCTACTTTCCCTGGGGTTCTGAAGCATAAAAGGTCCATATTGGGGTAGAAATGATTGTTAGCAGAATCACTGTTACCATCTCATCTCATTGTCTCATAGGAGGATTTTTGGCTATTTTACTATTTCTATAAGAAATTAGTTTTACTAGTGGTTTTATATATAGAGAGAGAGAGACTTGGATAGATTGGATTGGTGGCCAATGTTAATGGGATGAGCTTCAACAAGGCCAAGTGCCAGGTCCTGCACTTGGGCCACAACAACCCCCAGCATGGCTATGGGCTGGGGGAGGAGTGGCTGGAGAGCTGTCTGGGAGAGAAGGATCTGGGGGTTCTCATTGTCAAGCAGCTGAACACGAGCCAGCAGTGTGCCCAGGTGGCCAAGAAAGCCAACGGCATCCTGGCTTGTATTAGAAATAGTGTGACCAGCAGAAGTAGGGAGGTGACAGTCCCCCTGTGCTCTGCACTGGTGAGGCCACACCTGGAGTGCTGTGTCCAGTTTTGGGCACCTCAATATGAGAGAGATATCGAGGTGCTGGAGCGGGTGCAGAGGAGGGAAACGAAGCTGGTGAAGGGCCTGGAGAACATATCCTATGAGGAGAGATTGAGGGAGCTGGGACTGTTCAGTTTGAGGAGGAGAAGGCTGAGGGGAGACCTCATCACTCTACAGCTACCTGAAAGGGCATTGTAGAGAGGTTGGTGCTGGTCTCTTCCCACAGGTGATTAGTGACAGAACAAGGGGGAATGGCTTTAAACTGCAACAGGGGAGGTTTAGACTGGACATTAGGAAAAAATGTGTTTAAGGGTCATTTGGATGAGTTGTTGGGGATATGGTGTAGGGGAGAACTTTGTAAAATAGGGCTGATGGGTGGACTTGATGATCCCAAGGGTCTTTTCCAACCTGAATGATTCTGTGATTCTATATTAAAGAAAAACCAACGAATTGTTCATTTTGGTAAGGATAAGAGGAAATTTGCCTCGTGGTAGTTAATAGGTGTAGCAATTATGGAGGGGTGTGTCTGTGTTCTGCTTCTAATTCATTAAACAGTTGAGAAGTATTAAATCACCACTGTTTCTAATTTACAACTTGAACCTCTAGAAGACTCCTAGATTTATTGTGAAATGTTTTGTACAGATATATGGTGTCACATTTAAAATTACAAACCACATAAATAACGATTATCAGATTTCTCAATTAGAAATTTAGTTGTATTAAAAATTCAAATACTTAATAAACTTCAGACTTTATGATGTGCACTTTCAGTTTTCTTCCCTTGAACCTTCATTTAAAATAAGTGTATAGTTTTTAAGAGTCTAGTAAAAAAGCCTGTGTGCCTTTTTTCTTTTTGTGGTAAAATTAAACATTTTGATGACCCACAGTTTACTTTCAAATTTCACTCTCTAGAAAGCATGTTTTAAATAGTCTTGTATTTCAGATAAGAGTAAGTAAAGTTATTGTTTAAAAAAAAAAAATTTAAAATGTCCTCAAACACAACTATTGCAGATTTTTTGGGGGCTGTGTAACTTTAGGGTCTGTGCAAAGACTTGGAGAACTGTAGCATCTCCTTTCATTAGAGGTATGAGATAACTCAGCTGCTGCATGTTAGTAGATTGCCAGATGAGTACTCAGTTCTTTGCAACTGAATTTCCTCACAAGGCAGTGTTGTGCTTTGGATTGAGAGTGCACATCTTTCTAACTGTTGAGTATTGCATAACTTAAACATTTCAGTCATTTTTTTCCTCCTTCTGTCATATTGTGGGGAGAAAATTCATAAAACTTATGTTTTGAGCTCTCCTAGTAGTGTAACACAGTTCTAAATGCACCTGCAGTTGATGTTAAATTTTGTCTTCTACCTTACCTGCAAAAGTAAAAATATGGTGAAATGTAAGAGCAGGAACTGATTTTGGAGAAAAAGAGGTTTCACGCCTTGTAAAGGAAGACACTCTTCTCCGTCTTCCATTCTACATGTTCAAATTCTAATTGTTCTTCACCCATATTCACTGTTTGGTTGACTTTTCCTCCTCTCAGTATAGCTGGCAAAGTAATTTCTAGGATAAAAACTGAAGGATTATTTGTGCCCAGTAAATCTGTTAAGAACCTATTTTATAGAAGCAGTGGGTAAATGAGTTTTGTGGTTTTTGGTATATGGCCTTATGTAAATGGGAGGAAAAGAAGATTAAGTTGATGAAGGAAAATCTCTCACATTTTGTCTAGGCAATCTTAATCGTTCATGTCATAACTTTGTATAAGTGTGTACGTAAATCTGGGCTAAAAGTTAGTTACAGCTGTTACTTTGTCAGGGCACAGTGAAGCTGACGCCATCGTGGGGACAGCTGAGGCTGGGCTGGGACATCAGGCTTTGGCGGGGGGCAGGATCAGGCCCGTTGAAGGGAATTGGGGTCAGGGACAGCCCCAGGATGGCTGAGCAGGGCCACTGTATCAGCCTGTGGGCATGGCTCGGGGGAGCTTATCGCAAGCAGGACTGTGGGGAGCTGGAGACCAGCACTGCTGTGGTTCTCCTGGGGCAGGAACTGACTCCATGCCGTGAGGACGCATTGCTGGCTCATGTTCAACTTGTCCACCAGAATCTCTAGGCCCCTTTCTTCAAAGCTGTTTTCCAGCCACTTGGCTCCTAGCCTGTTCTGGTGCATGGAGGTTGTTCCTTTCCAGGTACAAGACTTGCATGAGGCTTCTTTCAGCCCATTTCAACATTTCAGCATGTTTAGGTCCCTCTGGAAGCACATGTACGTGGTATACCAGCCGCTCTTCCCAGTTTCGTGTAATTTGTGAACTTGCTTGAGGGTATGCTCTGTCCCATCATGAGGGTCATTAATGAAATCTTCAACATCAGTGGACTCATTACTGAACTCTGAAACATGCAGCTGGTGACTGGTCTCCAGCTGAATTTGGTGCAGCTGATCACAATGCTTTGATCTTGGCTGTTCAGCTGGTTTCAGTCCATCTCACTGTCCACTTACCTAGCTTGTGCTTCATCAGTTAGTCCATGGGGATGTTATGGGACACAGTGTCAAAAGCTTTACTGAAGCCTTCCTTTCCCTCCAGAAAATGTCAAGAGGCATTTGTGTAAGATCTACAATTGAAACTGTGTCATGACAGTATATTCTCATTAGAAATTGATAAGACCTGTTTTTGAGCCAAGTATCTAAATTTTATCTGTGCTGACCCACATCATGAGTATTACTTTCAAGGTTTTGCTTATTTTGGGTGCTGTGTCACTCTAAATAGTTCCTTTGAAATTAAGATACAGCCTATTAAAATGGTATAAGTCTTACCCTTGGGAACAGGATATTTCAATTTCTTCTGAGAAAGATGAACCTTTCTTAATGTTTTTTTGCAACTGCTACATGGTAGAACCAACCATACTGAATACATCAATTGTTTCAGGACTCCAGTGGTTTAACTATTTGTCCACCCACCTCTGCAACACCTCTATGTAACTGAGGGTGTATTTTGATGTTTCCCCACCCATGGATTTTCAGATAATGCCTAAATGCAGCAGCCTCACACTCTTGGGCTACACCATGGTTACAGCATGCATAGCTGTCTACCAGAAAAAAAAAAAAAAAAGTAATTTTATTTAGTTTTACACAGAATAAAATCCTTTTCGTATAAAGGTTTTTCACTGTACATTTCAGAATGTTCTAATCTTTTAAGGTTGATGGGAAAAGAGAAGTTAAATTAATCAAGTTGCCAGCACTTTAACTTCATAAAGAAACATGCACCACTGAGTGGATTTTCACATTACACTCCCAGTAGGGACTTTATATCTTGTAAATGCTTCAGTTTAACAGATTTGAAAAAGAGAACTCTATTCTTTGCAGAACAAAACTGTTGCTCAGGTGTTTTAGAAGTTGGTTTGATCTCTTTATTCTGCACATAAAATGAAAGATTAAGGAGTACTCACCATTCCCAGAAGCAGCTGCTTCTCTGACCCGGCTTTGGGCGAGAGAACATCTTTGCATAGGAGTCTTTTTAAAACTATGGATTCTGGATGGTTTTTTTTTCCCTATGCAAAGTTAGAATCTACCTCTTATTTTTTGAAATGCATCCATATCTCTTTCCTAAAAGGAAAAGAAAAAAAAAAATCTTAGTAAGGCTTTCAGGTATTATCTTGTGGTGTGAATTGAGTTTTGGGGTTTGTTTATTCTTTGTTTTAAATGTTGATACATTTGTACATGGGTGCTTCACTTGCCTCCACATCAGTGGAATCTTGCAGGTCTTCTGACAGCATCTCTTGCTTCTTGGCTTCTCTTTAAGGCAAATCCACACCAAAATCGTCAATCACAAAAGGAAGAGTCTAACAAGTGAATAGAGTGGCTGCAGAGTTTCAGTCCCAGTGCAGAAGAGATGAAGGCCAGATAGTTCCCCAGAGTAGTACAACACTCATAAAATTCTGTATAGCAGATCATGGAACAAACCTGAGACATGTCCCAGAAGTCTTTATTACTTTTTCAACTTAAAATGGCTGTTAGGGATATATCATGTGCAGCCCCAACTTGAGTAAAGCCAGAGTGTGAGAGATGACACAGATAAAGTGAAAATAGAAAAGGAGAGCAGGGCGGGAGGGAAATATGCTTTAGAAAGAGTCTGGGATATCTTAGGCATTTTTATTCACTGTAAACGAATGAAGAAGCAAGAAGCAAATAGTTTAAAATCATTTTCAGGTCACCTTTAACAGGAACAGTAATATCATTACAATATATGAGCTGAAACATAAGAGAGAAAGATCTGTTCATTTTAAAAGCTGAAGTAGAGCAATTAGCTGGAAAGGATGTGTCATGCCTTACAATAAAAGTTAAATTACAGTAAAATACTTCCCTGCAAAAATGCTCACCATGTGCCAAAGCCCACACATGAAACTATAATTTCTCCAATCTGCAACACAGTAGTTCCCCCACCTGCTCAACTGTAAGAATGTGAAGGCCAATAAAGGGCCTGATTCTCTACTGTGCCGTGACAGCTTGATACTTATTAGAAGTCATCGACTTTGCTGGAGCAGCTCTGTAAAACTGGACTAATGGAGTATGAGGATTTATGATTTCAAATAAATCTCTGGTGACCTAATGATTCAGATAAGCTCTGGATGCTTCTGCCTATCTTTGATTGACAGACATGCCAGTAGTTCTACATCACCGATGAAAAGGGTAGAGGGACTTTGTCCACCCTTAGTTCAGTCATGATTTTCATTTCAACTTTTCGATATTGTAATCTGTTCCATGCTTGCCTCCAACAACCCATCTGGTGCTTTTCCTCATGAGTTCCCTCGGAAACTCTCTTATCTAACCAAAGACAGTTGGAGATCTATGTATGGTCTACTTTGCCTTATGTTCTTTATATGTTCCTGAAATTTTATCTTGTACTTTAATTTCTATTTAGCCCCCCAAAAAGAGTAATCTGTTCCATGTATTACATATGTCACTATATCAGGGCAGAAACCATCACAGCTCTTGGATCAATTCCTAATTCTTGATCTCTTGCCCTCTGAGCTGATCTCTCCCGTGAAATCCTATCTACAGTAACATTAATGGACATCCACATACTGGCAGGGGAAGACTAGGAGATAGCCATACAACTATTTATTTTTTTAAATTGGTGAAGTAATATACTCCATATTTAGAAAAGAAATTTTAAAAAAGCCCACAGAAATACCCAACCTCATTAACTCAAACTTTGCTGGTTTACATTACTGTAAACTACAATTTGCACTTAGTCAATAAATATGTTCATTTTTAATAGAAACATGTACTGCAATATATAGATATATATTTGAAAATCAAAAGGTTGTGGTAGGAAGTTTAATTTGGTAGGAACTATCAGGCATTATCTCTCACTTCTCAGAAGATGTCTTCCCAGAACTAATTTAATTGAAAAAGCAAATTGCAAGGTGCTTTTTATCTGTTATATGTATTGAAAGAAACAATGGTTTGATACAGCCATCAAACTTGATTTCAGAATGAGAGTTTGAGGCATTTAGGAAGCTGTATCATCTCTTATGGTGAATATTATGAACTAGTCTGAGCCTGAAGAAGAGATTAATTTAGGGGTGGGGAAATCCCAACATGCACCCGTGCTTCTAGAGGCCAAGAAGCCACAAAAAGACAAAACAGGTTATTCTGCAAGTGTTTAAAAGGAAATTAAAGAAAGCAAAAGAATGTCTCAAACATCTGGATGCCAGTAATAGCAATATATGGGAATGTATGGACCTTATGGAAAATGAAAAATGGACTTTTAATGCTTCATTCACTGTTCATATGAGGTGCTCCTTTAAATTAAAATCTAATGACAGTTGTTTCAGTGCCTATGGAAAGAAGGTGGGATTTCTCCTTCTGTGGAAGCAATTGCTAAGGAAGAATGAGAGAGAGATTCACATGCTATAGAGGACAGTCTCCTCAGAGGGGTCTGGAAACCTATGGACTGAGAAATTTCTCAGATTGAGAAAAAGGGACTGCTGAGATCTGCGGACCCGGTTTTCATGAACAAGGAAAACAACCTTTCTAGAGACAAGAGAGGGCTGTGTAGCATTTGCTGCAACTTGAAGTCATTGATTCATCTGAAATTAAGCCAGAAAGCAAGGGCCCATGTCAAGGACACAGTGAGCAGGAGCTGGGACATTTATCCTCCATATAAATCTCTTCTGTCTGAATGAGTCACTTCAGCTTTCTCAATTTAGAAAATTTACTCTTATTTTGCATTAGTCGTCTTTAAATAAAATTTTCTTCTTTTGGAATTTAAAAGCTTTTTAGTTGTCTTTAGAGATGCTGTTGTAGTGGTCTTTTAAGCGATGGGGTGGAAATTATAGTCAGATCTACTTCAGAGCCTTAGCTGATTTGATTCCTGTCATGGAGAAGAATTATTAATTCTCCATATTCTGTGTGGGCATATCATGTCTACAAAAATTGTGTGTGCTTATAGTGTGTAGTTGGTACACTTCCCTGCTCTCTTTCTCTGATAAAAAAAAATTAACTCTGAGCTGTCTTCAGAGGTCAGGCTTTGATGAGATTTGGTGCAACATAAACAGCTAGATGTGTGACTTCCATCCTAAAACCAGTCCAGCTCTAAAGTTAGAGAGCATTCAGGAGATTCCTCTGTTTCTGAAATACTGAAAAATATTGTGAAGTGTAACTATATAGTTATTTTATGAGAACTCAGTGGCAATAATATTTTAAAAATAATTACTTTAGGATTTAGTAATGAAGAACAAGTGAGAGTGGTTGATATGACCAAAGCTCTTACATCAGAGATACAGCGAAGGGTTTTATCTGTCCTTGTTGGTGACAGGACTGCCAGCAGCTCCTATACGGGCAGCAGGGCAGGTGCTTGCATATTGCAGGTGACTGAGAAGGACTTTGAAGATGCACCAACTCTTATTTTGTAAGGTTAGACCACAAATGCCTTTTAGAGAGGGTGCTGTCAACAGTATTTTCTGCACTTCTCTAGGGGTGAGTCCTTCTCAGAGCATGGCAGTACAGGAGGAAGAGGAAATGAAATCTCTGAATCTCTTAGTGTCTCGCAAACAATCCAATTATTATTTCCTATCTGAATATCGTAGGAGAGCTGTAATGAAATAAATGTAATTCATCACCCCTCCACATTCTGTGGGCAGCATTTAACAGTGATTTCACTCACTTCCTCTTAGGATGTACTTTTTTCCCTTGTCAATTTCTTAATATCATGCAGCTTATTCTATAGCTTACCTGGCTCCCATAAGTCCCATGTAATGCATTAATCTAGCATTTTATAACGGAATGGGAAAAATGTACCTTTCAACTATTTACAGTTTGGGTGGATATTTTTTTTCATATGTTGGAAGATGGTGCATGGTTAAGTTCATGCAAGGAATTCTAAGGGCATAGAAGACTATGTTCGAGTTTTATTTCCATTCTTATAACAGACAAGCTCATGCCTTTTTTTCAGACTCTAGTGAAGAGTAGGCACTTTATTTTTCATCTCTTGAGCAAATTATTAACCTATTTTCTGTTACCTGTATCTGGGGAGTACCAAGCCATTTTCTTTCCAGATTTTTATTTTTTTTTTTTTTTTTATGTGCCTTGGATACTCTTATGTGGAAGGCACAGGTGTGTCTGTACCCAAAACACTCTTTCAACTTGTAGTTTTTTCATAACACAGCTGGCATTTAAGCTCCAGAACTGTGGGAATGGAAAATCTTTCTGGGACAGTTTTTTTAAAAAATAAAATAAAAATCAAAAAACACCAAAACTTTCTTCAGCTTTAGCCTCTGTAGGCAGTACTGCCTAAATTCAGCAGCACTGTGGTTTGCAGCTGCAGAAGAGGGACAGTCCTGTCTGGAAGTGTTCTTCTCCTTCATTCAGCCGTTTCTTCTGGAAGGAGAATGCAACAAAAGATCTGGTTTTGCTGATGTTACTTCAGCTGATGAAAATTTAAGTGTGTGTTTAGGCCTGCAAAGAGGAACGAAAGTCAATGTGAGACGTCAGAGTGGGACATTATGAAATGAACAGGCAGTCCTTGTCATGGTTGAAATCAAGCTGCATTTTTTTTTTTTTTTCAGGGTGCTTATGCATGCAGCTGAGTTTAACGTAAGATATTCACATTGGAGAGCTGTGAAGCTGCTTTGGGAATCAAAGGATGCTTTCATTTTCTTTCTTAAGAGGGTTTTAGGGAGGTGTGTATTTTGTTGGCTGTTTTTCCCTATGATTTTGAGAGTGTTTCTGTCCTGTAATTACTGGATCTCGCCACAGGTTATTTGAAAATAAGCAAATAAATCCTGAAGTCTGCAAGCAACAGAGGATTTTTTGAAACTAGTTCAAATTTGCCAGTCCTTCAGCTCCTTTGCCAATTTAGTCAATTCAGTAGATTAAGGAAGATTAGTGTCTTCTGACTGTTTCACTAATAATTGAGCCAATTCAATTACTCCTGCTGACTTTTATTTCCTCTTGTTTAGTAAGAGGAAGTTAAATCTACTACACAACTGTTCTCAGGAGATGCATATGAAGGTATGCTAGGCAGTTACATTTTCTGGATTTACTTTTTGATTCATAGTTATTTTTATCACAGGTGTTTTAATGTATTTTTTGTGCAGACATTTGAAAGAAACCATATTTCTGAGCTCTTTAAGAATTAATAGTCACGATATAAGTATTACTAGTGAGTGTATCTGAGATTTCCTTAGGAGTAGAGTAGCTACATCAGCAGCTGGTTTTAACTTTGATGTAAGCTGAGAATCTAACCTCATGGGTTTCTAGATGGTCACAGTGAAAATCATAAAAGATGATCTGCACTATCTCATGTAATGAGATGTACTGACTGTTGTGGTAATTCCTCATGAAGACAGCTTACTGAATTAGATCTGTGTTTTTTAGTTCCACGGGTGCTGAACTGCGATTTGTAGAGCAAAATACTATTGTGCTTGTTAGAATAAAATATAAGGAAGAAAATATAAGATTTTGCTCTGAGTTTGGCCATTCATTTATCACCTATGCGTTGATGCTGGGCCAAGCTTTCTGACAGTTTGTAGTGATTAGTTGCTATGTATGAAAACCTCAGTTACAGTTATTCATGTAAATGCTTAGTCAGGTCCTTAAGAAACTCCTAGAGAAGTATGCACGATAGCATCAGTAGTTCATAAAAACAAACAAATACTCAGCTTAATTTCAATTAGTAAAAACATAGAACTTTTTACCTGGGTAATTTCCATGTGGGAAATTTGGCCAGTGAATGCACCTCAGCAGACACCTGAGCCATCTATTAGACAAACACGACCAGATCCATGCATTGCTCTGGGTCCTTACTCTGTTAGATGCAGTTCCTGACAGTTAAGGGAGGACTGGTGTTGGGGCAATTCAAGGAGATCCAGTGTTAGCTTTAGGAAGATAGGTGAGGCTAGGACATTGTGGGGTGGGAAGCACAGTTTATTCTATCTTTAACAACTTGTATCAGAACTAGACTAGAAAGGCCAGGTCCCCAGCTGAGAAAATGAAACTCCTTCATAATACCTGTCTGCAGTGAAGAGACTCTAGCCAAAAAAGAGTGGTTTGAACGTGCTGATCTGCTATTCCTAGTCATTAGTTGGGTTTTTCTTTCTTTTTGTGTTTGTAAACTGGCTTAGGGCAATGAAGGTAGCTTTTTCTTTGATAGAGGCAGTGTGCAAAAAAGCTATAATGATAAATAATGATGAGCATGTATCATCAAAGTCTTGTGATACTCTTCAGATTGCCAGCTGCAACAATAACTATTTTAATTATTAAAAGGTCATCTTTCTTTTTTTTTTTGTTTTATTTTGCAACTACCTAGAAAAACCAGACTGCATAATCTTAGGTATTTCTCTGTGAGTTCCATTATTACACTGACCATTGACCTCTGCGTGAGTGAATGAGATACCTCAAAAAATTGAATTTCCAGTGGTTTCTTTCTTGTTGTGTTGCAGAAACTGCATATACTTTAAGTACAATTTGCTAGAGACATTTTTTTCTTGCTTGCTCAGCCCAATAAGGGAGTTAATCTGTATATTACTGCATGTAGTCTCTTAACAAGGTGAGTGTTATCTATTTGTTTTCTTTGTTGGCTTAAAAAAAAAATTCTGGCTAAATAAACATAACTAATTTTTAATGCATAAATTCTGCTAGCATCTAGGTGCTCTAAACAGGAATTAAGACTACTTGCTTCATATTAGCCAGTATACAAAGAGCAAAATAGTCCCCCAAAAGTCACATAGGAAGCCTGTTATCTTTCTCTCCCTCTCCAACAGGAGAAAATCAACAGCTTAACACTTTTTATCTCGATGCAGCACTACATGTTCCTAGCTGTCAAACCCAACAATTCCTATTCTGTTGCCAGTGTCACTCTGAATATTGCTGAGTTGAGTCTCAGGACAGGGAGCCTAGTGGCTCCCTCCTTTTCTTGTAACTTTTTTTGTCTTGGCTCAGCAGTCTATAGGCAGTTTCCTAGAGCTACCTATTGGTGTCTGTCATCTGATAATGTTGGTTGTTTTGTTGCAATACTGCAGTTTCTGTCCCTAGGTAGTGAAATAGTAAGCTTTTGCAAAATACTGGTTGGAGTGGCAAAAGGAATTCAGCACGCAATAGGGTTAATTCCTCATTATCTATCTTCATTTGCTCATGCACTTGACTGAACAGTGCAGTATCAGACACGTTCTCTCTTGATTCTAGCAATTATGCTGTTCCCATTACCTTCCTCCATTACAAGCTATTGAAGGTGTAAGTACAGCTATGAGATGATTTCTTGAAAGCTTTGTTTAAATGGTAAAATAATTCTGAAAAGTGGGAAAAGAGTTTTATCGGTCACTTTGATCACTGGTCTACTAAGATTTGCATCGGTAACCTGCTATTTTGAACATCTGAGTACACTGTGTACATGCTGAATCTGATTGCTGAGCTTTCTGGGGTGTTCTTCGAACAAGCAATGAGAAAAATAAGACTGATCACACATCTGAGGTATCATAGTGCTTTATAACCTAACATTCCTGAGAAATACAAAATTTAAAAAATAACCTATTTTAGGGGGGAAAGAGGGAAGAGAGTTTTAAAGCTTATGTTTCTGAGGATAAGTGATTCC
>NW_020799095.1:81207800-81221301 GCF_003259725.1 Athene cunicularia | reverse complement strand
CCCCCCCCGCAGAAAAAGTTAATAGTGACAGGGAAACCTCAAAGGGATCAGATATTTAATATGAAAACACATGCAGTGCTCTCAAGCAACATAGCTACATCTAAGAAACTTTATAAACCCCAAGTAGAAATTAGTGGCTAGAATTTTCTGGTAACTAATAAAATAATCATTTGTTTTGAGAAAAGAGAAAGTAAAACAAAAGTCATATGGAGATACACTTCAAACTACATCTCTTGTCATTTTAACAAAAAGTGAAGATCCAGATATAAACATTCTTACCACAGTGGCATTCATGGTAATCAGAAGCACTTTCCTTGTAGATGAAAGACTACGCAGAAATAAAATGCAGTAAAAGTGTTCTCAGAATTAGGGCCAAGAACTGGCAATCATTTCTTAAACCGATAGGACCGTTTAGTTATCAAAAGAAGTACACCTGTTTTGAAATGAAAGGAGGTACTGGAGAGTATTGTACAAGTCTGTGGGAGACTCTGCTAACTGGATCACAGAAGTTAAGCCAAAGCATACAAAATTCTCTGCCACTTTTTTGCGGCTCAGTGCTGGTTGCCTGTTAATATTTTGGGGTGCTATGTAGCTGTAGCTCTGAAACTGAGACCTTCAGTGTTCAGTTATTCAGCTTTGAAATACTTAAGCTAGAAGAAAAGTCCACTAAAATGTGGAGAAATTAGAACTTATATTGCAAAATAAGCAAAGGAAGACTAGTAAGGGCTATGTTTCTGTAATGAAATAAGAAAGGCCAGAAATGACTTGTGAACTGTTATTCCTGATTTTTTTGACATACGTAGAAGCTTGCTGTTAGGTAAATCCCGGACAGGTTTTCAATTAAGCTACTTTACCTGCTGTTACAGTCAAGCTAAGGACAAAATTCATCTTTATTGGTTTTAAAAGCCCAGCAAAATCTTTCTACTTTCTTAGAAATCCAGTTCCTTAGCAACAAGGAGTACTTGCATAGACAAGGCATTTGGATTGTGTTTTAACGAAAGGTTTTATTTCAATTAGGAATTTTTCAAAACCATGTCAGTTTTGAGTTGCATGGGATAAGCTTGAATTTACATCTCACATTCCAAATCTTCTTTTCCAGATTTTAGAATGCTTTGCCTTATCCATCTATAATTTCTTCATATATATGTTTACATACAAATTTCTCATTCCTGGGTTAGTGTCTAATGATAATATAAAATTTTTCCCTTAATGTAATTTGACCTCATCTTTTGAATGAACCATAAGGAGACAATGCTCCTTAAAAGAACCATGGAAATATTATGAGCTACTGAGCAACATCTAGCCCAGTTTCAAAAGACTGTTGCAGTAACATAATTTGTTCTACCTTTACAATTCCTCTGAATTTTGAAGTAAACATTATGTATCTTGATCTTCCCTTGGGATAACAGGTATCCGTGACATGTTTTCTAAATATTTTGGACTATTTTAAAATACAAAGTATTCTTTATATGCTTTGTTTGTAAGAAACAGTGTGTTAGACCCCATCAAAATAATCAGGGAAGCATGCTGGCCACTAGATGGTGTGTTTATTTAGCTTCATTAAAAATAGGTACTTTGAGGTGTAACATGTTTAGTAAGAAGGTATGTATAAAGAACCAGTGAAATATATTGGCCAGTAATCTTTTATGTCACAGTTTTCAAACAACTGTCCAAAATCTGTAGTTTAAAATCTAGTGGGTTTTCATAGCTAGAAAATGCTGTACTCTAGGGAGATGCAGAGGAGGTTCCAGAGCGGATTACCACCTACACTTTACAGTCAGCGCAGTGTTTTGAGCAGCAGATACATTGCCAGCAAGAGAATCTCAAGAATAAATATCTTTCTTTTTAAGACAATGCATTTTTTATCAGAACTGTTGCAATAGAAGTTTTATTGATTTTTTTTTAAGGATTTCCTGCCCAACAAATAATAAGGGGGAAAAACACAGCATTCATAGCTGAAAAGATATTGTAGACTCTCTTAGGAATGGAGAGAACTTCATTAGCAGGGAAAGAGAAAACATTAATAAATATATATTATAAGACAGAAAAGTTATTTTTCCCCCCCCTCCAGTTCCACTAGTCAAAAACAAAACAAAAAATCAGAAATACAGCGGGCTTAGTGAGGAGAGGAGAAGGCCACATTCAGTCATTTCATGTGTTAATGGCAGAATTTAGCATGAATTTTTGAATTTAGGTCAGTGTTCTGGGCTTGAAGAAAGCAGTTCAGATTATTATGCCCATGAGAAATCAAACATCCATGAATCAAAAGCTGAGTCCATTGTGGCAAGCCAACATTTGCTTTGAACAGTCAAGCCAGCCCAGCAATCGCAAAAACTAGGACCCAGGGAAATATTTTAGAAAACCCTTGTTTCTAATATGAAGTGATTTTTCTCATAATGTATGTCTAAGTGGTGTTCATGGTGCAACACTTATTCTGAAGTATAATTAGAGTCTAATCTTGTAGTGTGTAAATGTGACTTCTTATCTTTACAGTGGGGTGATATTTCTCTTATCTTAGTGGAGATATAATTTCTATCCCAGGTTTCTGACATTCCATGGAATGCCTGGTTCACTATTCTGTAACTCTTTTTTCCAAACGTATTTCTGAACACTTAAAAATCAAGTCCTAAGCGAGATATGAAACACTGAAAATATTTAGAGTAACTTAGTCTTAAAGTACAAATCGAAGCTGGCCACTCAAAGTTGCGCAGTATACCAGACGGGTTTTGAAAATTTATCCCTGGTACTGAAAAAGTGAAGTTTTCAGAGGATAAGAAGAGGAGGAACTGTAATCAAGCTACCATTAATAATTTTATTCATGCTGTGCAGGTGTCTCATTTTGCTTCTGAAGTCAAAACTTAATTTGAACTTGCATGTGCACGTATTTTTCTTCTTTATCAAGATGTATCTTGAAAACACTGCCCAGAATGTAATCACAGATCCCTAGAAAGTTAGTATTTGGGGATTATTGAACTTTTAATTTTATTTTGCTTCTTCAGTGGTAGTACATCACATACGGAGTTTCTGAAGTGACCTGTTGTAACTCTGGAGATGGCAGGTTGTAAACTCCTGCTTCACAAAGCCGTAGTTTCAGGGCTATGTCTTGATGTCGGTGTTACATTGCAGAATAACAAGCCCAAGAAGCAGACCATGAATGCAGTGCTGATGTCTATACAATAAATAGGATTAATCATATACAATTTACACTTCATTGCCATTCTGCCAAATAATCTATTCCTAAGTAAGGATAATGGCTTCCTTGAACATTTACCTTAATTCCCTGTTGCCCTTTTTAGAAATGCAAAGTTTGACTTTCACTACTCATCAGCAAATTTGTCTTGTGTTGTGTAGTGAAGCAGACCAGCTTTAAGTCAAGCTTTAATGTCCATGATTTCATGACCCTAAATAGATATAAATCTGGGAAGTATAGAGAATGCAAAAGAAAAGTAGCCAGATTTTAATGTGCTATGAAACATGTCTTCAAGTCTTGGGATTCTGGAGAGATGAAGTCCTTTGCAGCAGTGCTTTATGCAGAATTCTCCTTATCGGTTATTGTTAGAGAATGAAATGGGGTAATTTTTTTTTCCCTAATTTATATTTCATGATAATTAAATATACCCAGCTCTACCTATGCAGAAATGGGGAGGAAAATTAAATGCACATGACAAAAAGTTTATGCTTAAAACTAGAGTAATGCCTCAAATGCTAAATTCCAAAAGGAATGTTGTTGTATATGAAGATTTTATTGGCATTCACTTAGAATGACCTGAATAATTTATTGGTGCCTTTCTGCTTGTCTGCAATGCATTCTGATACACCCATAATAATGCCTTAATGTCCTCATTGGAAATGGTAGTAGGAGTAAAAGTGTCTCTCTCACATTAAATATACAGTATGTTATAAAAAAATGAGTGTTTCACAGAGGTGGTTATAAATTATGAGTTATGAAATGCAGACAGTTGATGACAAATGAAAATCAATGGTAAATTCTACAGTAAATAAGGATAAGTTTAAGAATAGGCATTTTAGTATCTCTAGGAAAAAAAGAGCTTAGCTTCGATTTAGGAAGGTTGCTAAGAAGGGAGAGCGATGATTCAGAAGTCAGATATGTTTGAATAAATACTAATTTAGTGCTTGCGGAAAGACTCTCAGTGGTGTTTTCACATCTCCAAGTTGAGTGTACCTTCTAGTTCAAAAGTATCTAGAGGAGGTATGAAAGAGCAAAAACTCAAGATGTGTATTTAATCAAATGGACTTAAATGCAAAAGGGAGAGTTATTTGGATTAAGAAGTTCTGAGATGCAAAACACAGGGGTGGGAGGGATGTGAGGGGCTGTGAACTCACCCTGGCCCCTCTTGATAGTTTTTTTTTCTGGCCATGAGCCATTGGTCCCTTAAGTCATCATTTTGTGCATTCCATGCCTGGGTATGGCTGCATCGATGTCTTACAGCAATGAACTGGTTATGAAATTGCATTGTGGCTGAGAGTCTGTGGCACACAAGTGACACCCATCAACTGCCTTGCAGTGTTCCCCAGTGCCCTGCTCAGTGTGCTTCTCCCCTTTCTGACCTCCAGTCATTGTTCAGGGAGCCTAGGTCCAGGTTCTGAACTAGACTCTGAGGGCTATATTCAAGTAAGATGGTTAGGCCTAGATATATAGATATAGATAGATAGATAGATAGATAGATAGATAGATAGATAGATAGATAGATAGATATACACATATATATATTTAATTTAGCTACGAATATAAAACTAGTAATTCTGAAGAAATCTTACATTCAAGAATCTCAGAAGAATTGGCAAGGTGATTCTCTGAACATGTAAGTTGTTTTACAATACTAATGATGTTCCAGACAATGAGAAAAAAGCTCCAGCAAACTGAATAGCTGATGTCATAATGTGCTTCTGTCATGCTTTCTGCTTGTTGCCAAAATGTGTTGACACAACAGAATTGGTAGAGAAACAGGATGAATTGCAACATATATTATGAAGTTTGCCTCTGGCTTTTTTTCTTTTCTGAAGACCTGGTTTCATCAAAACTACCTGTTATTGATTTTTGTGTTCTGTTAAATATGAATGATCTTTGACACAACTAGATGGTTATGGATGACTTAGGAAATACAGCAAGTGATATTTCAAAACCTATATCGTTTCCTCACGCAAGAGAAACTGTAAGGTCAAGAGGAGTTTCAAGACATTATGGAAAGACTAAATAAAATTATACCTGTTATCCTGTGTGGTTTAGCTAAATATGCCTTAAAACCAAACATGAATCAGTAACGTCAAAATGCACTAAACTTTTAAAACATGCTAGGATATGACTTCAGTTGTGATCACTTTCAGTATTCAATCTAATTCTCTTCTAATGCAGTCTGCAAAAGTGCTGAGGTCTGACTTGACAGACACTACTGGGAAAAATAAATTTTCTAAGAGTATTCAACTATAAAAAATCTTATGCCATTTTTGTCAACTATTACCGGTAGCAGGTATGAAAAAGACTTTTGCTATCATAACATCTTATAGCACGAAGTCAATATTCAACCTTAAATTACCGTTCTTAGTTCACCTGTGGAAAAAAACCCTTGATAAATGTATTCAAAGTATCTTCTAAATAAAGGACATATGAGAAAGGTATTATAGTAGAATTCAGTTCTGCAAACTGAAGATAATTAAAGAGAATTAACTACTGACTATATTTCAATTTAATTTAAAAAAAAAAAAATCCATAGTTGAATACATAGAACTTATTAGAGACTTACAAATATGCAATTTGCATTTTCCTTTTTTGTTGCTTCAGCATCCTGGGATATATTGGAAGACAAGTAGATCTCAACCTTAAACAAGAACTGAGTGAGGTTTTGATAGCTGAGATTGTGTAGAAGTACAATATTTTTGTTCTGTGTGCACATGAAATGAAAAGAGCAATCTTTTCACAGAGCTGTAGTAAAATCCACAGATAAAAATACTTAAAAGTCAATTTTGACCTTTTGAGGGCATTCTATCCAAAATTATTAGAATTTTCAGAATCTGAGTGGTTCTAGGTGAGTAACATTAAAAAAACAAACAAACAAAAAACAATAGTTTGCTGAGAAATTTAGGAAAAAGACTGTTATTCTTTTTATCTACCACAGCCATGAGGAAGGGTAACAATGTAATTTCATGGAAAAATGAGACAACACAATTGCAGGAACAAGGTTTAGTTGAGAGTGTGGCACTCTGTAATTAAAACCATCCCTGCTATACCAGGAAAGATTCAGGATCTGGCAGACAGTAAAGAAAACTTTTTTTTTTTTTTTTCATTATTAAACATGTTATATTTTTAATCTTCTTTCCCTAAAAGCAGCTGTAAAAGGAGACCGAGAAATGCTAGAAGAAGCCATTATACCTCTCTGGGGAGCAAGATGTGCATTGACAGTGACAGTGAGTTCTATGCCGAGCAACAAATAAGGAAAGCATTACACTTTCCTGAGTTTGAAAAAGCATAGATAGGAGTGCTGTGGTTAGCCCTGACGTACACAACAAAATTTCAACACTTGGCATCCTGCCTGTTATCCTTTCTGGTGCAGAGTGAGAGACATTCACTGTTTAGATCAAATGTGACTGAAAGTTTATTAAAAACTGTGGTGTTGCTTAGAATTTTTGGAAATTATTTTGTACAAGCGTGTGGAGTGGTGGCTTTTCTTCCTTTTGTATACCTACGCCCCAAACTTATAAAGGATGTGTTATATAATAACCTTAATATAAGTTAAACTGCCTTCTGCACTTATGTAGACATGAAGCATTAATGAAAAGAAAAATAGGATCAGATGTTTTCCTTTCTTATGCTGCCGAAAGTGTTGTCTTTCTGATTTCTGAGGTATTCTTAATTTCAGAGGTATCTACTATCTTATCTACTAAGAGCTGTCCTCAAGTGTGCTGATGGTGTATAGAAATGATTTCCATTATATCTGACTTGACAGAGAAAGAGTTTAACAAAATTGGCAATCAAAGTTGATATTAAAAGAAAAAAAAATTCCAAACAACAGCTATTTTGGCACCAATATAGAATTTTAAATAGCTGATTTTGGAGCATCATTCTCACTTCAATTTAAGTGTGAACATAGTTTTGGAAGAGCGATGGTGTGTATGTGTTAGCGTCTTTGTCCATCAGTGGATGGCGTGGTTTTTTTGAATGAAGTTGTAGTCCCTCCAATTTGTGTACTGGCTTCTGCTTTCTTAGGGTAACTGTTTCTTTCCATTCTCTGGAAACAAATCTGAAATCTCTCCATTTCTAACTGGTTGTTCTCCCACGTGGTTCGATTGAAGAGATTAACTACCTTCAGTTGCCTTCCTCTGCGCTGTACTGCGTTACACACCTAGAGGAGAGGCATCAGAGGAGCTGCTATTTTCCCTGTAATTTTAGTTTAGCGTATTAGGGTGAACTGAAATTTTATACAGCTGAAATAAATACCCTGGTCTATGAACTGCAGCAGCTAAGTCTGATTGGAATTCTGCTCTGAAACCATAAATTATTCAAAAACTAGTTGTAATGAATGATTTTTAAAATTCATGGATGACCAAGTGAGAATGCCAGTGGTTGATTATATAGTGTAGAAACAATGTTATGGGTATTGTAAACTCCTAAGTGTTCAGATATGAAACAGAAATATCAGATATTCTGTGAATCTTATTATTTTACTTTCAATTACCTACAGCATATAATAGTGTGCTTGGAGAGCTGGCAGATAGATCTTTTGGAATGGAAATGTTTTCTAGTAATGTTTCCTCAATGCCCTTTACATGCAACCATTAATCATCTCTCTGAATTGCTCTTTTGGGAGATAAAAGAAATTTTGCTGTGCACACCCTGATTTCCTCTCTATGCTTTAAATAGCTTTTGTTTTTCTTTTCTGAACGTTGCTTAAAAGTATGCCTAAAAACTAACTGATCACAGTACTCCTTGTGTGTATTCAAGCTGAATTCTCAGGAGCATTTTCTATCTAGAGTTATAGAGAAGCTATTGGCAAAACTTCTTACATAAAAAAAAAAAAAACCCAAACCCCAAATCTTGCTGTAAAAGCCTCTCTTTCTGTGTGTCATGGATTCTCTTTGGATTTAATTGACAAATCATTAGAAAGAAGTCGCATTCTACAGGAAGAGATCTAATACTTTTCTCAAGCCACTTTTCCAACTAGTGACTTTAAATAGTGATCTACTGCTGTTCTTTAACAGTACTCTGGCCTGATTGTATGAGGGGAGGGAAATGAAAAAAAGTCTGATGCATAGGAGTCATTCAAAACATCATTTAAAAATGAATGTATGAAACCAAATTAACTGGAAAAGTACCATAGTTTGTTTAATATCAGATCTCTATTATTAATGTAAGAGAGCTACCATTTATTAAAATACCAGGATATGAAGTTTGTACTTGAATTTGTGAAGTGGGTATACTAAAGGTATCAAATTTAAGAAAAAGAAGAAATCCTCTTCACAGTACAAAATATGATCCTTTATATAGACCAAATTCATGGTCCTTTCTTAAGTGATGAGTTCACAGTCATTAAAAACTTTCTAGTTTTTAAAGGTAGAGTGAGAACATGTTAGTTTTTAAATGAGAGTTAAGGTTTGCTGGAAAGCATGCTTTTACTCAGTAGTCAAATCTACTTAGGAGTAGAAAATATGCCAGAACAAATGGACTAATTTTACAGGGCTGTTCTTAGGACAAGGGTTATTTTGAATTTCACACAGTATCTTCAACAGACACATAGTCAAATTTCTTTTGAACTGATTATAGGAAAAACTGAAAAGAAGCAGTAGTGGAATTTTGAGAACTGCCCAGGTGCCCATATCCAGTGGAAAAGGACGTTAAACAGGGAAATAAAGAGAAGCTAAAATAACCTATCCAACTACCACATATCTTTTCAATAATTATTGTGCAGTTTTGGTAGAATAATGCTGTAGTACTCTTAACCAGAATAACGGAAAGTATGGAAAGTTTTCCTTAAAGAGAAACAAGTGTTTTTTTCCAAACTTTTCAGTTTGGTTACACACGTCAGTCCCATTCACATCAACAAGATTCCTGTGCTAGCTCATATAACACCTTCTTGATTAAGATGGACCAAATTTAATTTTGCTGTAAATTTGTTGATATCTGAAGATGGAAACTTTTTATTCTTGGACTTGTGCTGTTTTTTCACTTGAATCATATTATCTATATTTCTCTAATATTCAGTTGAATGTAACAGAACCCTGAAAAAAAATTTAACAGTGATTGAACTGAGATAGTTTTCAACTGCAAAAATTTGTGAGCATCTATTACCTATGTTTTCCCTGTCACAAAGGAATGCATGAGTTACAGTTTCTCCTGAAAGAGATCATAGGAGAGGTTTCTAATTCTGTTTGACCTTGTGGGAAACAAACCAGCCATAACTTTCAAGTGTTGCATAAACTAGGTCAGCCTAAGAAATAATAAGCCAGTGAAAATGCTGCCTGGGGTGATTACATTTGTTGCGGAGGTTGCATTTAGCTACTTGTCATTATTTACCAGTTAGTTTATTAAATTGTAGGTTTTCAGACTGCTTTAACAATTGTCTTTTCACCGTCTTTTATGTGTTGATCACACTCTTGGCTTCCACCTATGTGTATCTGAAGTGTAAGACCCATTGCAGTCTTTGGAGGGGTGGATTTTCTGTGAAGTGCTGGCTGTGCAGTCTCTACTTGTATAAATAATTCTATTTAGCACTGTAGTTCTTAAAATTTAACACTTTACATTAAAATTCACTGTACTTTTGGGGTCGGTAGGGTAGACTAATGTACCGATAGTTTCTTGTTTTCTTGCTTCAAGTTAGACTATATATTCCTGTTCTTTCCAATGACTCTTATGACTTCTAAATGTTTTTAGGATTCGGATTATTTTTCCAGTATAGCAGTAATTTTTTAAAGCATTAAAAACTGCTATATATTCAATATTTGTAGTGTTTATATCAACAACAGGCTTCACTGTTGAACTAAAGAATTGACAGTCAAGTAGGCGTTTTCCTCTTCCAGCACAGAGAATTCTTGCAGATACCTATGTTTAGTTCACTCTAAGTAAAGGTGAAATAGCAGATAAATGACATGCAATTTCTTTTTCTCCCACTTCTTTTTTTTTTTTTTTTTTTTTTTTTTTCCCCTTCTTTCCAGTGGATTTGAATAGCAGGCGGAAAAAAAATATTATGTAACTAGATATGCTTAGGCTTTAATTGCCACTTACTTTTCACTATTACATATACTTTAGGAATAAAACAATATATAATTAGATTTCATCCAAGTTACAAGAAGGCATAAGTTTGGTAATATTTTCAGAGGACAAACTGAGCTATGTTTTAAATAAGGTAAAAGGAACTACACTGTTGCTATTGAGAAGAGAGAAAGCCTTTGTTATCACATGTTCCTAAATTCTCAGATTAACTGTACTGTTTTTTTCACTAGATACCATCTCTCATAAATGTGGATTGGACCACAGTGTTCCTGGAAAAAAGTATACCAAGCTTGATTCATTCATTACAGGTGAACTGCATCCTTAAGATGCAGGCAGCTGTGACCATTCAGTGCTCAAAAGGAATAAAAATGTGTCTAGCTCACCTCTCCCTCTTTCTTCCCAAGGGTGTACAGGTGTATTAAGAGATTTTTTTGGTTCAGTGCAGTGCTCTACCACTTTTGTTCTCTCTCAGCCAGGTCTGATGGAGCCTGCACTAACCCTGGAATGGCAGTCTGCACACCTTTTTAGAGCATGCCTCCAACAGATTTTTTGTTTGTTTGGGTTTTTTTTTTATCAGAAAACAGACTATCTAAAGCCTGTACCAAGCCTTAAATCTTTCTGTGTGCATAATTTTCTTTATGCCAGTGTTTTTTCTCTTTACGTGATACTAATCTATTTAGACTTGGTTTGCAGTAAGAGCTCCGTCCAACACCGTGTTAGACCATAGTTGTCAGATGGGTTGTGCTTTGTGTATACAGGTAGGGAACATTCTGCTGGAAACAGTAGAATAGGGCAAGTAGACAGGAGAAGTATGTCATCTCACACATGGTAGGAAAACTCAACTTTTTCTATAGGTTGTCATTAATTAATATTGGGGCTGACACAAATATTTTGTGTTCTCCTTTGGTTAGTTAGATCAGATTCCTCTATGTGGCAGATGTTCTCAAAAATGTGTTTTTTCTCTTACATCATGCATAACAATAATGATGGAGTATTTATTTCTAGATGTACTATGTCTTCTTTACTGAAAGTTGGTTTTCCATAACATTCCTAGAAAAATGGAATAGGTGACATGCATTCACATTTTAAACTGTAGTGGTGTCCATCCCAGTCCAAGTACAAATATATTCAAATTAAATCATCTTTGCTGATTCTTGGTCACAAACAGTTGCTCTTCCCTGTGCTGAAAACTTTTCTTGACAATATAAGGAGAAAAGAATTAATGAAGTTGGCATTGTCCCCAGAAACTTAGTCACATACAGTCCATTCACTTATGTGCATCTTGCAGTGAAACACTCCTGCACTCATCTGTAGGTGTCAATGCAGATGTTCAGAATGGCCACAGTGGGTCTTCAGCTCAAGATCTTTGTAAAGCTAATTTATGTGGCCAGTCAAGGAGACATAAGTTTTAGTTATTAAAGTGGGGGGAAAAAACCTCAGACCCTCACTGTAAAGCTTATTATAAAGAGCTCTTTGGCCTCTAGATGACACTGTGTACCTAATACTGTACTCAGTCTCTAAACTAGAAATTCCCATCCATCTCCCCCTTCTCTTCTCATTGTAATTAAGAGAAGTTGCTATCTGTTTTGAATAGCATTCAGAACCCTGAAAGAAGAAAATGGAAGACTGTTGTTAGTCAAAACAATTAAAAAAAGATGCAAAAGTGTAAGACTGAAAGGTAAAAGCCAGGAGTGTTATGATCATGGCTATGTGAAAGCTTATTTACAGCTTTATCACCAAATTTGGGATTTTACGGTAATTTGTGCTTCAGTTGACATTTCCTCACAATGTCTGGGATGATGTGAGGCTGGAGAGAAGGTTCTCCAGCATTTCTCTGCTTGACTGCATATTTACAACCTGGCTTTTAAAAAATAATTTTGAGCCAAAAGCTGATATACAGGAGCAAATTTTATCTGTAAATATTCAAAACTTGTATTGAAAACAGATGGGTTTGGGGGGATTTCATTTTAGGGTTTAATTAATTTGTTTTTCCTAAGCCACTGATTAAGTAAAAAAGCAATCTAAAAAATCTCTCTTTTTTTTTTTTTTTTTTTTTTTTTTTTTTTTTTTGAATTTGTGTGTCTAGTTGACAATAATTGCTGATTTTCCCTACTTCATTAAGGAAGCAGCCCCATGCAGTACTAGGACTGCTGCTTTGTACTTTGTACTTGTCATTTATATCTGACAGAGAGGGATTGCAGAGGGCAGTGTTTAGGACTATCATTAAGGTGTGCTATAAATGGGCTAAATCCTTACACCAGCATATTTCAGTGATATCACAAGCAGAAATACAAGTGGTAATCCTCACTGACACCTTCTGTGAAGAGCAAAACAACAGTAAAAGAACTAGTAACTTCAAACCTGAAAAAAACCTAGTGGACGAATATGTAATACAGATTTGCCTCGTGGAATAAAGTTATAGCATCAGTTTTGGGACAGTGACTATAAGTTTTCTAAGAAAATTAAAGCTTAACCACTCATTTACTCCAAGTTAAACCAGCTCTAGTTTTATCAGGGGAATTAACAAGTCTTATAACTCTCCCTCTCTTTAAAACTATCTAGTATACGAGACATGGTCCCAGATATATGATACTGGAAAAATCACACAGTTGCATCCCCTTAACCCAGATAGAGTTTGCACATACCCTGAAGTTGTGTGGTAACAAACTTCATAGCTGACTTCAACTTTTGTTCGTGTGTGTGAAAGAGAGAACATATTCTGGCAGGTAGCTCAGTCACTAGTTTTTGGGTGTTGGGAAATGTGAAGCTAAGCATCTTGTTTGCATGAGAAGGGCTTCATATCCTGGCTTGGATCTAGGTTCAAATGTAATGTGTAGTATTTTTGCTTCAGTGGAAAGTAGAAGTTTCTCCCTGAGTGAGAGGAGATAGGGGAAGAATTGAGCTTTCTTACTGTACTAATGAATAGGGTATGTGTATATATATATATATATATATATATATATGGCTGTAATATGATTTTAGTTAATTTGTATTAAATCCCTCCTGCCATTTGTTTTCCTCGTGGTGATGGAGAGCAAAAGAACGGTTTAATACGGTAAGATAGGTAAAGAAAGATAATGGACTTTAAGATGGTTTATATATACTAAATCTGTTACAATATTTAAAATACAAATCAGATAAGACTGTCTCAGTTTTCATAATGGGCACCAATTCAGAAATTATTTGGTGATCCATGAATCAGTAACTCTGACCCTAAAATGACTGAAATTCTAGGTTTTTACTTTTTTTTTTTTTTTTTTTTTTTTTTTTTTTTTTTTT
>NW_020799095.1:81150330-81207750 GCF_003259725.1 Athene cunicularia | reverse complement strand
CTACCAGCCCCTTGCAAGACAGGCAAAATCAAGCAAAATTACTAATCTTATTATGCAAAATAAAGTAAGAAAAATAAGTGAAAATTAAATTATCTTTTTTTATATAAAAGTATATATATACTACTTCTCCTGAGTAATACTTGATTGTATGATAGCCTTCATAAAATAAAAAGTGGCTTTTGTGTGGTAAATAACATCTGGAATAAAATGGGAATGGAGATTTTGGTGGGGCTATTTTTCTGTTCCTCCATGCTATAGGTTATCTCCCCATCTCCTTCTATGTGCATTTGTGCGTGAACATAAGCTATTTGCAGTCAAAAGGAAAGTGTATGTCTTTCAAATTTCAACAGGTTGTCATTCTTTCAACACATTATAGAACACACTGCAATTCAATAAAACACAGTGAATCTTGACCTGGAACACTTATCAGCCTTACTCCTTGCCTCTGAGAAAAACCTAAATATTCTTGTAATCACATTGCTTTTTGGGATTATTTTTTCTCTCTCTCTGCCCCTTCCTCCTGTCTATTTGAGCTCCTTGGGATAATGGAACCAGAACCTGACTATGGGGTTTTTAGTATTATTATTTTTATTGCACCCAGAGCCTTTGATGGCAACAGACATATCTCCAGGAGCTTTGAATCAGAACAAGGTCCTGCTGGTACAGTGGCATCTTTTCTAAAAATATAATGTTGTGCCTGCTAAATGTGGTCTCCGGTCTTTTTTCTGTCTGGATTTTTCCAGAAGCACTGTTGCCTCAATTCCCTTTAATATGCCCATACTCCTTCTGATATGAAGGCCATAGAATCCTGCAAAGGATCTTCAAATATCTGAAGTAAAAATTCTGTGGTAATTTTACCTTTTTTAACCCATCTTTACTATGAGGAAGGTGAGGGAGTCAAAAAGTTTTAGACAGCTGGGATGAAATCTGAAGACCTGTTGTGAAATACAGATAAAAAAAGACCTGAAGATGTTGAAAATTTGAAAACATGCCAATCAGCAGATCTGGATGACATAGATTTTATGATGCTGAGGGAACCAGGTAATGAGTGTGCAGAATTACTGTGAAGCATATTCAACAAGCAACAGAGAACCAGAATACTAAGGTAGAACTTAAAGGGTGAAAGAGAAATTAAGAAATGGAAATTCTGGGATATTCAAATAACAAAATATACTGAGATGTAAAATCCATATTTTCCCTTCCTTCCTTAAGAAGATAGTGGAACAAGTACGAAATCAAAGATAGGTAGCCATCTATTTATTTTTTTTTTAATAAGAACAACCAATTTTTTAATTAAAGAGGAAATACCTTGAATTTTCTTGGAATACTTTACATAACTTCATTATATTTTTTTCACAGGCATTACTATTTATATGGTACTTCTATTTCAAGTGACCTTGGTATGACTATGAAGAATGTTCTCATATTTGCATATTGTAAACAAAAGGCACTGGCAACAGAAAGGCTGTTGGAAAGGACTTCTAACTTCTACAAAATCTCATCTTAATAAGTCTTATTTAATAACTTTTTGAATGATCAGAAAAAGACAGCAGATTTTGAATGTAATGCCTGAATGATACTAAATCAAGAGCCATTGAAAATATCACTGAGGACAAAACAAATAGAAAAGGATTTTGCGATAAAGATGGGCAGGAAAACATCTAAATGAGATTCATCTCTTGAAAACTCAGACTGAGGGAAAGTGGCACAATCTCAGTGGAAGGCAGGAACCTCAGGAACTATGGTGACAAACGAGATTTGTGGCTGATAAGGGGCAGTAAATTAAATACAACTTCACAATGAAATAGGTAAGCCTCCCTAGGAGGTGCAGGCGTATTTTGCAATATCATGGTGTAGGACAGTAATAACTCTACAGATCTTTGCTGCATTTCAAGTGAGGCTGATAATTTGAATGTATTTAAATTGAGGCCCATATAGGAAGGGGCACAACACTACCAGTTTTTCTTGTAGCGAATGACAGATCCTCATAAAATTATAAATCTTATGAAGTACGTTTTTTTCCCTCTTCACTTCTTGATCTTTTTGAGTGATGCAAGTGGGAAGAAGAGAGCAACCTCATTGCATATAATCTTTTTTCCTTCTCATGTCATCTTTAATTTGTCACTCTTCCTTCAGTTATATTTTTAGTTTTACTACAGAGTCACTGGCTATCAGCACTTCTAGTGCTAGCCCTGTCAGACCTGTATAGTTCATATTTATGGCTCCTTCTTAGGACATAATGTTTTACCTGATTGCACTGATCATATTCCCTGTGGCTCTGCAGCAGCCGGAGTTTGAATGCCAATGTCAGTTCATTGGTGCCCTCTGAGCTTGCACCCAGAAAGGGCCCAGCCCCCAAAAAGATAACCGCAACATGTCCCTTGCTGTGGTGCTGCACAGAACAGAGAGGCTGTAACCGTGAGGATGGGTTGGTAGTGCACGCACGGTGAAGAGCTGTTCAATATGGGAAAGAGGAGTCCTGGCTTTTCTTTCCACTAGCAAGTTAATGGGCTTTATTTGTATTTCTTGTTCTTTTTGTTGTTGTCACTTTTGCAGTTCGCTACTTTTTAAGGATTAGTCACAAGCCTATAAAAGGATGTATTTTTATGTTGAACTCATCCAACTCCTTTTATTGTCTGTTAACAGTAAAACCTTACAATTCTGAGGAAAATCTGTTGCCTTTTCAAGCTTCCATTCTCACAGATTGTAGATTGTGTCCTACATAAAGTCATATAGAAGCAGTGTTATTTTATGCAGGAATAAGGGGAAATTGATAGGTTTTTACTTATACTGTATAATGTGAAGGCAAATGTGTTTTAAAACTGTCCAGCCATTAAAAAATGAATAATGCTTAGAGTGTGTATAAATTTAAAAGTTGCATACGTTATTTCTTGATTATTCTATTAAGTGAAAACTGTTACACTGCTTTAGTTTGTCCCATGGGAAACCCCTGACCTCTTCATGCATGCAGATGAAAAAGCAAAGGGGTGGTCAGGGAAAAAGGTAACAATCAAGGTAATTCTTGACCTGTAGCTTTTGTGTAAAATGCATTTCCTCTAAGCTTGTGTAAGGCATAAAACTAAATAGCTTTCTCCCTAAATTTGTTATTTAAAAAATGAGCATGGTGAGTGTCAAAAAGGCCTCTAATATTTCTGAGGTTTGGGGAGAGTTTTAGTAGGGAAGACTTGCTCTACATTTTTTGAATGAGCACTGACGTTTTCTTACAAAATGTTAGTTTACAATTTTTTTGTTGTTTTTAAGAAATAAACTTTGTCTTTAACAAATATGAAATGCTGCAGCTTTTCCAAAAATTGTGAGGTTTTAAAATATATATATTTTTAACTTGAGTTTTATCTCATAATTTTGGCACAAGTTTCTGGGCTCAGGTAAGATCTCTGAACACTGATAATTCAAATCTGAATAATTTATACAAGCTATTTTAAAGCTACCTACATTATCAGTATGGCATGTATGTCACAGTTTTGAATTGTGATTTTGAACTTCCTTTTAGTTAATTTTGGGATTTTATCAGTAAACCCAAAGCTAAACTTCATTTAAACTACATTGTTTCATGAGGACTCTCCTTACAGACTCTAATTCTTTCTGCCTTTCACTTTGATTGCTGATTCCAGTACAGGAAAAATAAAAATATTTATGCTAATTATTTCCTGATAAAATACTAAATTTGTATATTGATATTCTGCCTTTGAAGAAAATTGTGACATATGACTATAGTGTCTTACCCACTTATATTTTTCTGTTTTTCACATACACTGAATTGGTTAACATGTTTGTCGCCTTTTCAACAAACTTGTAAAAAGTTAAGGAAGCAGAGCTAAAGCTACACATATGTAGGCCACATTTTGTCTGACCTTTGCTTCCTTTTCTGAATATTTGGTTAGGCAATTGTATCATATCTTTAATGTATGATTCTACATCTATCCTGTTCTTCTGATCTTTTCAATGAAATCAAACAGTACAGTTAGAATATAATTTTCAAATGAGTGAAATTCTTCAAATGATCCGCATTATACTCAATGTCAGTCTTTCAATTTGTTTCACAGTTAGATATCTGCCACTCAGGCTAACAGAGTAAATACAGCAGATAGCTGTAATAAGTCGTCATCCTCTGTAAAGGTGAGCTATTCACCTAGTCAGATGAAGCATATATTTTGCAAGGCAATTTGAAGTTGGAATGTTTTGCATTGAGAGTCTTAGGTTGCACACCCTGTTCCTTGGGAAATATTTTTTAACAATAAAATCTTTCTCCATCCCCACCTTTTAATTATTATTCACTGCTGGGAACAGCATCCGCAGTTCCCTCACCAAATACCCATCCGCTCTGCATACAGCTTCCTTATATAATATTTTCATCATCTTGTCTATTATGACAATCTCAGATCTTTTGCAGTCTGTCTCCTCACAATCTCCATTCATGATGCCAGCTCAGTATCATAATCTGATTATCTTCCCATTGCCAGGGTACATAGCACCTTTTTTCCTAGTTCTAGGCCTATGCTATATTCACTCCTCCTTGCCAGAGATTAGTTATGGGGGAAATTGTCTCTCTGCCCCAGCCTTAAGAAGCACCATGCCTAATGCATATGGTTGCTACCTTTCCAGGGAGCCTGTGATGGGTGGTATTTGTTTTTATCTATATGTTTGCTACTATATTATAGAATTTCAAGAGAAGAGTGACCATGTTGTCCTGAAATACATTGTGGTAAGGAGATAGCACAGTATCCTCTGGCTCCTATGGAGCTCCCCTTCCCTCATCTTCTGATGTCTGGCCCTGTGCTCCTACCTCTGTGCAGTGATTCTCCTCTGTATATTTTCTACCTGCTTCTCTTGTGACACCTTCTGTTTCTTGGGAGCTTTTCTGCCTACAACATTCTTGGCTGCTCCCCAGAAAATGAGCAACATAGTTTGCTCTTCAGAAAACCACAAATTTTACTGGAGCAAAGCTCAGAAACTAGTACTCAGCTGCAAGGACATACTTGTCTGAGGAAGAATTGATTCTAAACCTGCCTCAGTTCCCCATATTCTCTCTCACCATGTTGCTTTGAAGTCTCTCTTTTAAAACCTAAGTGTGCCAATATTAGAGTGTATATTCTAATAAAATCTGGAATTTTTTTTTTTTTTTTTTTTTTTTTTTTTTTTTTTAATAACTGTAAAAAGAAGATCTAGGTAGGCTTACATTAAAGCTCTGTCTGACTTAAGGTCCCATTACAGAGTCAAAATGTTGCACTATGCACATAGAAATAAAACGTTTCAGTGGTTGATAGCTAGGACAGACTTTTGTAGGATCCTGTGCCTCTTTGAGAGGGGGATGAGTGCCCATGCTAAAATTAAGTCTTACAGAGTGTGAAATGCCCACATTTAGCAAACTAAGTCATTCTGAGAGCTGGACAGAACAAGATAAATATATTTGCCTCTGGACTGTCTTCTGCAATGTGCCATGGTGTTCCCCAGGGAAACTGGAAACTGAGGGACTCTGAAATTGATGCCTCCTCTGTTCTTCCTTTTGTATATCCCTTTTAATTTCAGTGGAAATCAAAGCACTGAGATAGAGGGAGAGAACAGCACTTTGCTGGGTATCATCTTGAGTTATAGTAATTATGTTGGTATGCTGTAATAAAAGAGGGAATTGAGGCAGACATCTGGATATGAAAACTTTTGTTTGTATGGCTTAAATTACCAAGGCTTTATATGCATCTAAGAGTAGGATCTTGGCAGGAACAGAGCAGGACAGTTCCAGCTGTTGACATTTTTACCTGCTTTCTCGATGCCTATTTACAGGCTCTAGGTGGGTGTAGACTATGTAGTTGATCCAGGCAGAAGCTTAAACACATCCTTTTTAGGTGTGTGTGTAATCCACCATTGATTTTGGTGAGACTCAAACCACTTGAATACTTTTCTGTACTGGAGCCTTATGTTAATATAACAGTCTCACTGAACTGATTGTGAGTGCATGCACAATTATTTATTGATATCAAATGGAAATAAAAGAGAACATAAAAAGACACTTGGAGAACAGAGATGAGAGTCTGACTTTGTTATTTCAGCTCTTTTCAACTACTTTGTTACTGTTTCCTTGGTATTACTGTCTGGATGCTCTTTCCTTATTTATTAAATCTTGTTCTAAATAATATTTTAACAGTAATTTTTGACATTTGAATCAAAATCCTGGAGATGACTAGGTCAAGATTTTTTTTCCTTATCTTCAAATCTAAGTAGTTCTTAGATTCTAAAAGAACGTGTTAAGAAAATAGTACGCTTTGCAGTGAAATAAGGTATTCTTATTTCTTTGCTAATGATCCAATTTACTAGTATTCTTGTGTTCCATTTGATGCACACTGAGGAAAAAAAAAATGTTTTGTGGAGAAAAACAAAAAAAACCCACCAAAACATCGGCCAAAAACCCAGCTAACCAACCCAAAAATACACACTGTCAAATAACAAAAGGAGATTCCAAAACCAATTAGAACTTCACTGGCAGAAGAAATCTGTAAAGTAGGGTTAGCATCACCTACCTATGTTTACATGCTAGAAGGTAAAAAAAAAAAAAAAAAAAAAAAAAAAAAAAATAAATTAGCAAGGTACAGTCTAAATTATAATCAGGAATCTTGTCAATCAGGAAATAATTATGATGCATTGGCTTGATTGAAAGCAACATTTTTCAGTCTTAGTTTTCCATGATGAATATGAATAAAATGCCAATAACTCTAAAACACATAGCAACAATTTCACCTTCTAGCACAGGTTAATACATCTAAAACTAATTAGCTGCTTCAAAGCATAGTAAATGTTGTTGATCGGTAATCAGTTAATTCTTAATGTAACACATACATATGAATTTCTTCTAGAGGGATAAGTACCGATTAGGTAATAAGACATTAGTATAAATTTCTATTATTTTATTTATGTTGCTGCTGTAAATCCAATTGCACTGAGGCATCATCCTCCATAACTGAAGGTCAAGTTCTGGACTATCAAAGTCAGTTGAAGAAACTTCCACCAACTCTAGCAAGGCCAAGATTTCTCTCAGTATGTTTAATTTATCTTAGAACAAATTACTTGGCAATTTAGTCATGGCTACATGTATATATTAATAATTTAAGCAATCATCTCCAAGCAGAGTGATTTATTGCTAATGCAAGTTTCTGTAATATAGAGCTACTCTGAAACCTGCATAGACATGGTCTTAATAGGTTTTACCACTTTACATGGAGTACCTATTCACTTTACAGAGATGTATCTGTTTATGTCAACTGAGCATCTAGAACTAAGCTCATTTTTCCTCTCCCTATATCCACACAATTTTAATAGAAAATATTCCTAGAAATAAAAATTATGAATGTTTGTTACATTGCAACCAACAGGTAATGGGGTAAAGAAATGTGTAAACTCTGTAACAAAACAAATAGAAAACGCAAACCCATCTGTCCATATGTGATTTATCTAGTAAAAGAGAAACAAAAACTTTGTATGCATAAAATCCTAGGTGTTGCTGTGATTTGTGACTTCCCATACAGTCTACAGTGTGTGGTTCCATTATTTTTATTTCCTTTTTATAGTCTGCAAGTTCAGTTAATAAAGTCTGAAAACTTTCAATTAGAAAAACCTCAAAAATAATTACATAGCTACAGTATATAGATTCATTGTGATTGCTTTGAGTGTCTTGGCTTTTACTTACAGAATGAAGGGAAGAGAAATGATTGTGATATGCTTGTTATTGATACCCTCTCTCCCTGGGGTTCTGGTGACCTAGAGTTATCAAAAATACTTATTGATAAGGTGCAGGCACTATATCAACTACTAAGCTTATTAGATTTCAGCTAACCCCACTGCACAGCAGTTACTGTGTGCAGCCAGGAGGGAATTAAAGCAGTCTGCTGTTCTGTATGTAGCTCTGGACTGCGGATATGGGCACTATTTTCACCCAAATGTCTAGCATAATGTCTTCATGAAAGGTGCACCTGAGTACCTCCAAAGGGTGAGTAGGATGATATTGATTCTTTATGTTTTTTCTCCAGTCTTACTGAGGGAAATGACAACATCTGTAGGGCAGGAAAAATATTTTTCTATATATCTGTATAGCCATTAAAGCATAGGGTGCCTATACTCCAATGGTATTTATACATATGCGTAATTGCTGTTTATTATAACAAGAAAAGGAAGTACTGTGAGCACCAAAGCTAATGAAGGCTATTTATTGCTTATCTCTAAGCCTCATATATCTGGGTTTTCTGATATCCCTTGAGGGGCAAGCACTGGCAGAGATGTTACTGCTCTTGAGACATTCATGTAACATATTTCCATGGTGTCCCAAAAGGATGGCCTTCAACTTTTCCTTCTGTGGTGGAAATGTTAGGGTTTTCTTGCCTTCTTTTGTCAAACTTGAGGGAACTTCCTATCTTTTGGAACTTCCTATCTTTCAGACTTCAGCTGCTTATCAATTGGATTAAAATTTGCAACGAGACACCAATGTGATGACAGAGACAGTGAAATGCAAGTGTGTGCATGCACGCACGTATGCCAAGAGAGTTAGAGGATGGTTTCCAAGGCTTATGTAGTAAATCAGGTTTATAAATAAGCTAACATCAGTGTACACCCTGTACCTGAGACAATTTTTTAATTTTTTGTATCTCAGATGTTGATTTCACATTCATTGGCACACTTGCAAATGCCTGCCAGAGAATTTCTGGATAAAATATCTGGGGTAACTCAGAATTATGGTGTTTCATGGTTTGCATGTACTGAAACTATATTATCTCCTACGATTTCTTCAATGGATTTTTTGGTTAGAAACTGCAGTTATTTCACATTTTAGGATATTGACCCAGTTGTGTCTCATTTTCTTTTAAGAAACAAACTGTCACTTCGAAATGTTATAAGTTTTCCACACTGAAAAGGCTTCAAAGCAAAATTTTTGGACCAGTTCATGACGGCTGTCTTACAGCCCTTGTTAGATGTAAAAGCAGACCACAGACTTCACTTGCAGACCAGTTTAACTTTGCCTCATGGGGCATGGAGAAAACTGCTGTTCATCTGACCAGATTGAGGCTATATAGAAAATACTAGTTCTTACCTCCTAGAAAAAACTTTCTTCATCATTGCCATCTTCCCAGGATCAGACTGTGGTTGAAGACACAGAGCAGAAGGAAAGAAGGTGTGGACAAGCAGAGGAAAGGGAAAGGTAAGAGAAGCAAAAAAAAAAAAGCAGTCCTATCCTGCTACCCTTTCTTCAGTCTCCCTTCATCTGAAGAATATTATACAAATATAGCTCCTAAGGGCACAAATAATACATTTATTTTTTTCTGTGGCATTTAGGTAAAAAGGTGTCTTTAGAAAGTTTCTCAGAGAAGTGGCTCAATAAGGTTCCAATAGCATGGGAGAATGGGTTAAAAAGGTAAAATTACCACAGAATTTTTACTTCAGATATTTGAAGATCCTTTGCAGGATTCTATGGCCTTCATATCAGAAGGAGTATGGGCATATTAAAGGGAATTGAGGCAACAGTGCTTCTGGAAAAATCCAGACAGAAAAAAGACTGGAGACCACATTTAGCAGGCACAACATTATATTTTTAGAAAAGATGCCACTGTACCAGCAGGACCTTGTTCTGATTCAAAGCTCCTGGAGATATGTCTGTTGCCATCAAAGGCTCTGGGTGCAATAAAAATAATAATACTAAAAACCCCATAGTCAGGTTCTGGTTCCATTATCCCAAGGAGCTCAAATAGACAGGAGGAAGGGGCAGAGAGAGAGAAAAAATAATCCCAAAAAGCAATGTGATTACAAGAATATTTAGGTTTTTCTCAGAGGCAAGGAGTAAGGCTGATAAGTGTTCCAGGTCAAGATTCACTGTGTTTTATTGAATTGCAGTGTGTTCTATAATGTGTTGAAAGAATGACAACCTGTTGAAATTTGAAAGACATACACTTTCCTTTTGACTGCAAATAGCTTATGTTCACGCACAAATGCACATAGAAGGAGATGGGGAGATAACCTATAGCATGGAGGAACAGAAAAATAGCCCCACCAAAATCTCCATTCCCATTTTATTCCAGATGTTATTTACCACACAAAAGCCACTTTTTATTTTATGAAGGCTATCATACAATCAAGTATTACTCAGGAGAAGTAGTATATATATACTTTTATATAAAAAAAGATAATTTAATTTTCACTTATTTTTCTTACTTTATTTTGCATAATAAGATTAGTAATTTTGCTTGATTTTGCCTGTCTTGCAAGGGGCTGGTAGGGGAAGAAAAAAAAAAAAAAAGTCTCTGAGAGTTCAGGTTAAGTTAGGGAAGATTGTACAAGAGGCACCCTGAAGTTTAGTTATGACTTACTAGGTTTGCAAGACTGTCTTGAAGTTCACCTGTAAGCTAACATGTACATTTAAATTAGGAAGAGAATTTTACATGATGTACATGTGATTGAAGGCTGTACATAAAAATGCAGTGCGTCATATATATGCAGTTTATACTGTATATAAACTTGAAGACATTTCTCTGTGTATAAAATATGAAATATTGAGAAAATTTGAATATAGCTTTCTGTTTGTCTGAGCTTGGGAAAAGATGGGCTAAGAATGACTAGAATAGCTTGTTTTAGAGAAGGTGTTATAATTACAGTAATATGAAGTGGTTTTTTTCACTTAATTGACGGCACAAATTACTTCAGATGAACAGAAACATTATTTTATATGATCCAAAAATGTTCTTTGCTATATTTTGCATGTTTCAGAATAAATGCATGTAAGTTTAATCTTAAAGCATTCTGAAACAGTAGGTTAAATGTTCATTTTAAGAAATGTTATAATGAAGCTTCCCTCCCTGACAAGCCCACCCACCAAAAAAAAAAAGAAAAACAACAACAAACAAATAAAAATACCCAAACCAAAAAACCTCAATCATTAAAAACTGGAAGGCTGGGAATCAGAAGTACTGACTGCTTTTGAACAGAGTGGACCAGACTAGTTTCTGTCAAACTGTATCTTTTTTTTTTTTCAGAAAAGTTTTTCTCAGAATTTTTTTCCCCATGTCTAGTTTGTGCTCTTGCAATCACTGAAGGAGGAATCATTTATTAGACTAAAATCACAATGAAATGAGGAATCAAAGGCATACCAAAAGTAAAGATGCCCTTAGGAGTATAAAAGAAAATATGAGTTGCATTGTGATAGTGAATCTGCACATGTGTCTTAGGCCAGGAAACAAATGAGACAAATTTGTTGCCACTCTTCTTCTCTGTACTTTAAAACAGAAATTAAGAAGGAATTGGAGAATCTGCATGTCTGGAGGTCCTGGAAAGAACCAGACCTTGGAGGCACTTCTTTCACTAACCAGGAAATAGCAGGTGCTAAATCCATAGCATACATTCAGATCTTGAAATCAGAGTGCGTGGGACAAGCTCTGTGTCTGAACATTACATGGTGAAGGGCAGCTCTGCAGCTACCCTCCTGCCTGTGGGACTTGCCTCAGTTTTGTGGGATAACATAATGTCAGGCAGTAGTTGGTCTTGGGAAATGTCTGACTGAAGGAGAAATGGCCAGTGTGATGAATTTACTAAGGAGTGATGGGTGGAAAGAAGATAATGTCGTGAATGTAGTTACTAGGCTTGTTTATAGTGCAAGAGTCCTGTTGCCCCATTTCCTACTAAACAGGAAGAAAGGAGGGTTTACAGTTAGTGGGATCAGGGTCACAGGTATCTGGAGACTATGTGAAATTTAAAAGAAAAATTGGCTAATACTTGGCCATAATTAACACTGAAAACGGTCTTTAATGTAATGTGCTGACAGTATCTTCTACAGACAAAATATTTGTTTCAGTAAATGAAACAGCTAAACGCTAATTCATTTCCTTGTGCTAGCGTGCTTCTCTCAGTGAAAGAATGGAGCCTTCTGCCATGCTAAGGGAAACAAACTCTTGAGCTTGGATCTTGAACAATTAAAACTTTAAGGAAAGTTAAAGCTCTAGCAGTAGGTTCTGGTTTAGGCACAGTATGTAACATTAACATGGTCATTGTGTCCCTTAAGGGACCTTATCACAGCAACGTGCTTGATATCCTGGCATGTCAGAGCACCTCCAAGAAAATAATTTCATTAAATATCTCAAATGAGAATGATATGCTGATAAAGATGAAGTGTGAGTCAGAGGAGAGGCTATAAAAGAGCTGCATAGTGAGAAGGAACAAGGCAGCTATCTTTTTAAATCAGAAGTCAGATAATGGGTGATGAATATTGCTGTAGGTACTTGATGCTGATAGCATGAATTTTTATGCTTATATAGAGTTGCTATAGTATTAATTTGAGGTATGTTGAGCTTTTAACTGGATTTCTGTGCGTTTGTGTCTTACAGATCTGCTTTTAACTGACAGAAACAGGGTAGTGTTAGTAATTGCCCCATTTGGTAGTGTAGAAGATTAAAATGGATAAAGGTATGTGCAGTAGTGTGACGAGAGCTGGGCTTCACTTCTAGATGATGAGCCAGTGCTTATCATGCTAATCTAGGATGTGCAAGAAAGACTTGGTTTATTCCCCTGACTGGTCACATGCTCCTCATATAAACAAATCACTATGGGTGATGTTCCATACTGAAATAAACAGTAGAGCTGGGATGCTTAGAACAGCTAATTAACCCTGCCTGACTGAAGTACTAATGAAGCTTAGCTGACCTGTAGTAATAAAGCTAGCTGCCATGTCTTATTTGTAACTACCTTTCCCATCCAGCCCACCTTTTCTGAATAGCAAGGCTATGGAGAGTGAAGCACTAGGGGTACTTTCTCTTTCTGTCTGTTCTCAGTCAGTGGCTTTCCCTTCTCAAACTATCTGGCTTTCCACACACCCCAACATTTTTTTCATGCAGGCCTCTGGATGTCTTACTAATCCTTTTCTTTGTAAACCTGCTCTTCTTCTCAGATACTCTACCTCATCGGCTAAGCATGCGGTCATGTATGGGGAAAAAAAAAACAAACAAAACCCCAACATATTTTATATCATACCTTGTCTCCTGAAGAGGCTACTTACTCCAGTAAGGGTCCTTCATCCACCCATTTTTCTGTAAAAATTAGTAGGGCAGACACAAGATAGGTATGTTGTATAGCTGAGCCCTTCAGATATATCCAGATAGAGCTTGATGCAGCTTGTGAGTGGCTTGAGTCACAACAAGCCCATGCAACATTACAAGCTTGGGGAAAAGTGACTGGAAAGCTGCCTGGCAGAAAAGGACCTGGGGGTGTTGATCGACAGCTGCCTGAATGTGAGCTGACAGTGTGACCAGGTGACCAAGAAGGCTAACAGCATCCTGGCTTGTGGAAATAGTGTGGCCAGCAGAGCAAGGGATGTGATCATCCCCCTGTACTCGGCACTGGTGAGGCCGTGCCTTGAATACTGTGTTCAGTTTTGGGACCTTCACTAAAAGGAAGACATTGAGGTGCTGGGTGTGTCCAAAGAAGAGCAACAAACTGGTGAAGTTTCTAGAGCACAAGTCATACAAGGAGCAGCTGAGGGATCTGGGGTTGTTTAGCCTGGAGAAGAGGAGGGTGAGGGGAGACCTTATTGCTCCCTACCACTACCTGAAAAGAGATTGTAGTGAGGTGGGTGTCAGTCTCTTCTCCCAAGTAACAAGTGATAAGACAAGAGGAAATGGCCTCAAGTTGCACCAGGGGAGGTTTAGACTGGATATTATGAAAAATTTATTCATGTAATGGGTTATCAAGCATTGGAACAGGCTGCCTGAGGAAGTGGTTGGGTCACGAGGAATTTAAAAGATGTGTAGATGTGGCATTTAGGGACACTGTTTAGTGGTGGACTTAGCAGTGTTAGGTTAACAGTTGGACTTGATCTTAAAGGTCTTTTCCAACCTAAGCGATTCTGTGACTCTATGATGTCAGTTCTCAGACTCCCTACTATGAAGACCCTTCTTGGTATGCTCAGACAGAAGCCATAACTCAGACATCACATACTAGGGGATTTTGCATGCCTGTAGAAGGCTTTTCACAATTTCACTCTTAGATACTTTGCTGAAATTCCTCCAGAGTCCTGTTTTGAAGTTGGCCAGCTTTGTTCCTCCTTTGTCTGTCTGTGAAAGGAAGCGTTATCTGTTACATTCTTTACCACAAGGGAGTTACAAAGGTAAGTAAAAAACCAATTTTGTTGTGATTCACAGTTATCTCTTTGCTTGATCTTGGGAAGGTACAGCTTTTTTTTTTTTTTTTGAAATGCATGGTTTCTTTGTTATGAATTTGGAACTGCTCAGTTGCTTAAAGCTAGTCTGTTTTGTAATATGTGCCCTCTGTTCCACATGTTAAAAACCCAAGAGTCAATGTACTATTATTTACTGATCGTTGCCAGCTGTACCTACAATTAATGGAGAATTTAGCCTCTTTGAAATGTTAGAGGAGTACCGTTTGACCTCAAAATGTTCTTGACTTACTTTAGTGTTTCTTCAAGGATGTCTTCTCATGAGACCCTAGTTCTAGTACTTTTTCATTATTTACTATAGGAAAAAAAAAAAAAAAAAAAAAAACTTATGAATTTTTCCAGTAAGATATCTTTCCCTTTTCATCTTTGAGGACACTTATTCTTTCTCTTGTTTATGTCCACAGATCTTGCCTTCAACTGTTTTCTCATTTGCACAGACACTGCACTCTACTTTTGAGAAATGTCCCAGAGTGGCATTCCTTTTCTCCCTTCTCATCTTTATTTCTCTGTGTATTTTCATTAGAAAAATATAATTATGAAGAAGCTTAGGTAGACATGGAATCTATCCAATATTTTAAAGCCTCAGAGGGGTTGCCAGGAGGTAACTATGGAATTAAACTCCCCGAAGTTCAGCATTATTCAGCTATGAGCATTTTCTTCAGGACCATTTATCAGCTCAAGAGCTTGTTTTTCCCTTTATAAAGTGGTAGGCCATTAGAATTGCACCACTGTGAAACCACCTAGATGAAAAAGCCTAGAAAAAAGGTACCCTGTTTTCCATTTACATTGTATACTTTATTTGCTTTTGAAGCTTTTGGCAATTGTTGTTTTGGGGGGGTTTGGTGTGGGGTTTTTTGTTTTGTTTTGTTTTTAAACAAATGGAATTGCTAATACTCATTTTTACTTTTGGAAATGTTTCTTTTTCTAGGACAGGTATCCTAGTATATCTACACAGAGCGGTCATCTCATGCTACATTATGAGACCTTGAGCTGATGATGAGCCATCAAGTAGATGGCTCTCTGTAGAGCATCACCACACTGGGAAGAGATGTTTTTTCAGTCACAGATTTCGATACAGTAGTACAGCCACTTTGATTTTCAGGCTGCACTTATGAGGTGCAGGGCTAATTACATCAGGTGTAGACTTGCTGTGATTCAGGCATGCAATTCTCCACACTCAGCTCCATAAGGGGCTAGCTGGGAAGTCCTTCAAGTAACGCTCCATTTTGCACTACATAGTGACTGAATGAGGGGGATGCTTGGTGGCTAATTAGGAGATTTTTGCATATTTTAAAAGCTAATAAAGGTAGTCTGTGTTGATTTGGTTTTGCTGTTCTATTGCATGAAAAACTTGCTTAATTTTTTCCCCACTTTCAATCCTGGATCTCTTTCATTAAGGCTATCACCACAGAATGGGCACTATAGAACTGAGATCCTTTGAGATTTGTCATAAAATAGATCGTTCTAGCTGTGGTTGTGAAGATGAATAGTCCTTGTTAAAGATCCCAATCTGACAGTTTTGTTGCATTCCTTCAGTAAATTTTTGCAATGCAGCAATTATTCCTGTCAGTTTAGTAGTGATAGGAAATACTAATATATGCTTTGGAAGCTGTTATTTGACCTCAAGCTGCACTTAGGTCTTCTTTTACTGTATTTAAAATTGAATCACACAACTTTGCTGTGTTCTGTGGCTTTTTACATGCATTTTATTTCAACTGAAAGAGTTAATAACCAGTATACATCATGATCTGCAAGTACTATGTAACCTGGCTGAAGTTTTCCAAAGCAATTGTCTTATTTCAGATATATTGTCTGAAATATCTTACAACATATTTACACTGATATGTAGGTGTGGTCTAAGGTCTTAACTTGGAGAGCTTTCTGTGGCTCTTACATTAATGCACGTGTATTAGAACCAGAAACTGACTATATTTCTGAAGGCCAGTCTTCAAGTAGCATCTATGTAGATGTAGAATTTCTATGATGGTATAATGTGGGTTATATCAGGCTATTACAGTTACATGAGAACTAAATTATTTTTTCCTTGCCTAATTAGCAGTGACCACTATCCTGTCTTTATAAGATTTTATTTAGACTCTTTTACTGTGAAGTTGATGAGATTAACATTAATTAAGAGTTTCAAACTGCTTTCAGTGGTGATTTTAGGTAGCCTTTTTAGCCTAAACTAGATTTGAATGAGAGGGAATGTTCATACAGTCAGATGTGGCATCTCAGCTGGGCGGTGGTAATTAACAGCCAAGAAAAGGACACCTTCTTAAATAATTGCAACTGACAGAATGCATAGGTGAAGCTTGTAGAAATTATTTGAGGTACACCATTTCACTAATGCAAGGATACTTCAAAGATTTTCTTTAAGCCATAGGTCAAATTCAGATTCTCTACTTTTCCTGGACTAAATGAGTAAAAATAAAAATTGCAGACAGTAATCATGCAACAAATTCTCCGAGAATGACTATCAGAAAAAAAGAAAAAAAAAAAGTACTCTAGTTTGTAGTGCATGTTAGAAGGATTAAGAGAAGATGGGGAGGGAGAGGATAACCTGGGAGTGGAAATTATAGGGAAGGTTTTCTGTACTAATCTGGTCTTTCAGTGTTTATTCAAAGTAGACAAACTCTTGATTTTTAGGATTTTGCCTATTAAATGTATTGTTACTTATTTTAGTGACATCATGATAAGTTTTAGTCCAGTGCCAAGTCTGAACTTTCACTTCCTTTGAAAAAAGTAATTTAGCTAGGTCTCAGGTTTTTAGAAGATGATAGGTTGGAAAGAAATTCCTCAAAGCCCATAGCAACAGCATGAAATTATATTAGTCAAAGGAAATGATACTAGCATAAGCAGATATGTGTTGCTAAATTATTAGTCTTGAATTTGTTATTTCTCTCCTCTTTTTTTTGCACACTTTGAGAGGATTGGGAGGTGGGGTGACGGTAGGTTAAGAATTGTCTAAATTAAGAGAGGAAAAAAATAAGCTTTGCTTGTGTACTGATAACCTGATAGGATTAATGAGTGATGATACCCATGAAAATTACTGTAAGAGTGAATTTCTTTCTTCTTCATCTCAACTGATGGGACTTAATGTTGTATGTTCCCAGACATGAGAGAGGTTGTTCTGCTGACTAAGGTAACTTTGGGATGAAAGGCTAAAAAAATTACTTGGAAGTTATATATTGACTTACATGCAGCTCTCATCTGCTCTACTCATCCATACAGACACTGAGCAATAGGGAAAAAATCTTTTTATATATCATGGGTCTATCAGTTATGGCAATGACTGCTGACTCTGTTAATCCCAGGATATTACCACAACATAAAAAACAGTAATTTAAAATAATTGATATTTTGTAAGGTAGATTGAATTTCTATTTTTTCTCATTGTTTACCTACTTCAGGCATAGGACTGCTTTTTTTTTTTTAATAAAGAAGCTTCCAGTCTCTCTCTACGTCTGTCTGTCTCTCCGTCACTCTGTCTCACATATACACACACACACACACACACAATATTTGAAAATTACCAGTACCACCATCAAGCCAAGGATGCTGCAACACTTTAATTTGTAACTCGATATCCTTTTCATACCAAAGACAGCATTTAAGGTAAAAGAGCTGTCTATCGATTTTCCTGTTTCAACTTGCTTCTGAAATGAACTGCCAGCCTCTAGGATGGGTGCCCTATTTGCAGCGCTGTCTTGTGAAGGAAACAGCAATGTGCCAAAATTGAGTAAGCAGCACAATAGTCCTGCTTTTGATAATGGTGGAATCTTCTCTAATACAGAGGGTTTCACACCTGACTTGAAAAATTGTGTTAGTATACAGGAAGCTGTTCATATCACCTCTCCTCCAAAAGGGAAACATTTTAAAATATAAATCCAACCTCTTTCCACCCTCACAACCCCTCCAAGCAAAGCACAAGCCTGAAAAGATTTTAATTATCTCATATATACCAGTGAAATCAGTTTTCTTTCCTATAATTTAAAGGAAATTTAAGTCTGCAGCTTGGGGTTTGCTACAATCTTAGAACATAAATTTATAAACAAAAAACTTTATTTATAAACAAAAAACTCATCAAAAAAACCCTTTAATCCTAAATCTATAGAAGACCTAACTTCTAGGCTGGGGAAAAAAAAAAAAAATCATACACAAACATCTGTGGTTTATTCTATTGTAAAGAAAACAGTTGAAATTCTGCTGATATACTGGTAACAGAATATAAATAATGGAGTTTCTCCAGATTTCTGACTGTAAGTAAATGCTAACTTTAGCTGCTATAGAAATGAGAGTATTGTGAGACCGCATAGACTAAAGAAAATTTGGATACCGTCCCTAGTCAGTGAAACCACTCTATTTTGTGTAGCTGTAATCCAGCACAGTCTTGTTAGAGTTACAGTATTCCTGCTCTCCTCTTCACGGGTATCTTAAACAAATTCCCAGCTCACAAATTAATTTAAATTGTTTCCTCTTTACACCTACTTGAACAGCAGTCACCAGAAAAGTGAAGTTTGGGAGTTCTGACTGCTCTTTTATAAAAAGTCGACAAAGATTGTATTTGTTAATTTCTTGCTTAGACTGTATATCGTTCTGATGGAAATTTATTTTATGCACTCATTATTGCAATGTATGCAAATTGTTTAGAAAAACTGAGATCTAGATAGGCTAGTTAAATGACAAATAACCTTTTTTTTTTTACTAGCTCCATCTTAAACTTACCCAAATTTGCCAATAAGAAGAGTAAACTTTCTGTGAATTGGATACCAGATACCAATCGGACTACACCTCTTCCTCAGATTGAAGAGTCTTATCATGTGCTGTTAACTCAGCCCAATTCAACTAATTGTAATTGCCTGAATTTCCACTCCCCCCTTCCCGCCCCCACCATCTTTCCCTAGACTGTATACACACAGCTTTTGAGAGAGAAGTTCTTGGCCCAGTTACAAAGGACATGTCATCATTCTCCTTGTAAATGCTCTGGGGAAGGGATTTACAGGAGAGTGAGTCAATGAGGGACATCTCTCTGCTTCAGGCACTGGGAACTGGCATGACTTATGTATGTGGATTAAAACTTCAGTCTTTGCAGCTTTTAAAGTTATGTATTTAAGAATGTACAATTTAGCTAAATACTAATATACAACCATTATATTTGGAATTGATTAGTGCTAGGCTAGTGTGAAATATACTACATATTCATAAAATACCAAGGGAATGATAAGGAATTATGCAGAGTGGGTGTATAGGAGCTAAATAATATATTAGAAATGGCTGAGGGGCAAGTAAATTAAAATGTATGGTTTTAAGAGAATGTTTGAATAACTGATGGGAATAGGTGGCTACTGCTTGTTAGGATGAGTTAGCAGAGACATCAGGGAGGGGCTGAACTGCACTGAAGTTTTCAGGAAGTGTGTATGTAGATGTTATAGGGGCACCTTGAAAAACCTGGGGGAGGTCCAGTCATAAACATTTGAGGATGTTAATTTTGTTCAAAATGAGTAATGTGTGGTGCGGAATGGGAACAGCTGGAGATAAGCCATGGTATCAGGAAAAGTAGATGAAATGGCCTTGGCAGGCTCCAGGAGAAAAGTAAGCATACCTGGGCAAGAGTCAGAGCTGGGTGGAGAACTGTTGTATCCTGTTGTCAGTAGAGGATAAAAGCAGGTAAGAGTGGCCCGTAGAAGAATCTGACCCATTTACTGTGCAGAGAAGTCTGAGCTGATATTAAGCTTTTCTCAACTTCTGTCCCACCTATGTCTGTGTACACATTCTCCTCCTAGATGTTTTCTGTCTGTCAAAATCGAAAGGTACATAGTAAGATCTGAGTTCTCTGGCATTTTGGGGATGTCAGCAGTGAAAACGCAGGCCAGCAGCATGACTGTCATTCTGTGCTAGACGTAAAGGCAGATCAGCCTGCACGCGTGAATACCCTGTGATATATCTGAGACCTGGAAACAGTCATCATTTTCTTACTTTATAAGTGGGTTTGTCACCGCTATGCTGTCAGTCTGAAGTGATTTTGAAAATGTCACCATTGTAATTAGTAAGAAAAAAGGCATTTGTTCAGCTTTGGTATCTGCTTATTGTTCATGCAAAACATATACCAAGCATCTGTAACTCTTTAATTTCAGATTCTTTTATCTTGTGCATGTCCATGCATGCAAGGAAGTGATGGAGACTGACACATTTTGCAATCCTTTTTGTGATTTAGGAAAAAAAAAATCTATTTCAGTCTAAAATACCAGAATAATAGCACCATTTGGAAACTGAATGAGCTGCATGATCAAACAATGGAAACTTGTAAACAATGGAAACTATGGCAACTTATAAAAAATGGAAGGGCTTCAAGAGAAACTTGGTGTTATACAGTTTCTAACTGAGCAACTGAGAATGTAAAGAAATCCCTGGAGGGCAACCCCCCCTCAAAACACGACGTTTTGTAAAGTATTATGCCTATGTTTTCAAAGAGGGCCTATAGATATGTAGCCAGAGTTCAGATGCTGGTCCTGTATTCTTTCCTTAGGGGATGAGAAAGTACTAAGCTCCCAGGTCACCAGGCCAACTATTGCTAATGAGTCATGACTGTGCACTAGATTTTCCCACTGCAGTTAAAAATTTGTGATTTATCTGTCCTTACCTTAATAAAATCATTCATAAACTATCCTGAGCAAAAGGTACTGTAGAAAGCTGTGAAAAGTATGTTATCAAAGACTTTACATGGACTTTCAGGCAAATTAACCTCCTGTGTTGCCTAGGTCTTGAAAGTAAAGTTGTCAGGCTCAAATGATGAAATGTTTCTATCCAGCTACATTTTCCTTCTCTGCTGGCTAGACTGTTAATTAATAAGTTAGCAGACTCGTAGTCCTGAAGTTGATATAAAGCAATATTTTTTTGAAATCTTGATTTGCTATCATGTAAGAACAATATACCACTGGTTTTGAGGGCAATGATGTATCAGCAGGAATCTATATTTTTGCTCAGAAGAATAATTTGTTAAATCTTTCATAAGGTATAAATCAGTAAAACTTTAAGCCATGTTTTTGCAGTCAGCTAGTGAACACTGGGTAAAAATCTGGCCCACCTTTATCTAGAGCAAAATAAAATGCATGGAAAAGACTGCAGTCTATAGGTTATATTGACTCTTTTAAAACCAATGGAAGATAAATTTCTGGATTGTTAAGAATCCATAGATACTACATATACAGTATAGTATAGCTTTATTTTCTATAATACTGGACTGAATTTTTCAGCAGATATATACTGATGCTATTAATCTGAAATTATTTTATGGTGGATTTCTTAAGCCTTTCACTCTTTCTAAGTTTTTGTGTCTAAACCAAAGTAGTACTTTTAGTACTTACCTGTGTGTCTTCTGTTTCTCCTTTTCTTTCATAACTCTCAATCACCCTAGCTTTTTCACCAGTAGAAAATGAACATTATTTCATGGTAGAATTGTTGGTAGGATGTAGACCCTGTGTAATTTTGCATAAATTAATAAAAGTCTGTGGAAAGACCAGGTAATAGATTGAATCTGTGCTGAAATCTTTGCTGTCATTGCTCATTTTTAACATAAAACCAACAGAACTACTGGATTGAAAAAATAGTGCAGCTGACTCACCCGGTACCAAATAATAAGCTTATTCATTTTCAAGATTACATGTTTTAAAGCAATTTAGGGCCAATTGGTGGTGGTTATATCTGAGATGATTTATAAACATGACTCAATTAGGAAAGGCCAGATATTCCCTACATTTATGTATGAGTGTGAGAGGTAGGATTCCTATGACTAAATGATCCTGTCTCTATTGGACCTGTTCACCCTGAACTTTTTCCATAGTCAATGACCATTTAGTCAACAAAATCCAAGCTATGATTGCTTTACCTTGAAGCAGACTTCTAAAACAGGCCAGATCAGTCTTTCCTTAAGGCTGATTCTCTTTTTTTGCCTTTAAGGAAAACACAGTTTGGCAAAATCAGTTGTAGACATTTACTTCAAATTAAGCTTAGGTATGTGGAATACTGTTCTGTCAGTGGTCATACAATGTGACAAATGTCCTTGTGTAGATACATATCTCTGCTCTCCCTAAACCAGAGGCACTTTTGATGATCAGTTTTGTAAACCAGGATAGGTACTGAAATTCTGCATGAATGAAGCTATATAGGTTCCTTCTTCCATGCACCTTACTTTCTGGAAAAAAGGCACTATATTAAAAATTCAGTCACTTTGTACCAAGGTGAATTTCATGCCATTGTTACAGGCTATTTTTTAACCTGAGTTCATGAAAAGTATTACCACAGAGCTAATTTTGTCCCATTTTGGCAATCATGAGACCAGAGTAAGTGAAAGAATTCCTTGGAAAGATGTTCTTAGATCATCTTAGATCTCTCCTATTCCTTCCTTTATTCATGTTGTACTGATATTAGTTGCAGTATGGAAAAAGTTATGTGGGGTTGCAGTTGAAGTAGATAGGTTGATTCCCATTGATTTCAGTGAGGTTTGGGTCATATATATTTTACTCATATAAAAATAAATGCAGGTTTCCAGATGCTGTTTACCTGTATCTTAGAGTAGCAGTTCCAACATCAATTCAGAAGCATTAGCAAAAATTAAATTGTACTTTTATTGGAGGTCCTTGAAAAGGTGTTGATTACACATCACTCACCCTATGCAAGTCAAAGTTCAGTGAAAGTCCATCTCAAATGTCATAGTCTTCTGTAGAATTGTTGTGTCAGTGAATATCCTACAAGCACAATTAAGTTGTATTGTGTTTTAGAGTAGAAACTGAGAAATATTAAAACAGAGACACAGCTTTATTGATATTGTTGTAAATCTTGAATGATAGTATAGCTGTCAGTAGAGACTTTCATTAGTATAAGTGGGATTTGGGACACTATAAAAATAAATACATAATGGAACTATTCATGCTTACTGCATGAAAACTGCATATCAGGCTTAATTTAAATACTAGCTGGCAAGTTTGAACCTCTAATGTTGCAGAATTTGGTTTAAGCCTTCAGGAAAATGGTGGCAGGGACCTCACTGAGAACAACTATGTTTCTGGCCAGAGCACATGGAAAGCATCAGCCAGAAAAGGGAGTGTCTAAAGGGTTGAACTGCTGAGCAGCCTCCACTTAATCTGTGCTTTTGCTTTCCAGATTGCACAGTGAGCAGCAATACTACTGAGTTCATCAAAGATTTCCTCAGGAAAAAAAATGCTAATGAGAAAAACACAGCTGGGAAAAACAATGAATCAAGAAAAAAAAATATTATCTTTCCTGGTGATTTCTTAGGCATCTTCTACAGATAAAGAGGTGTGAGGGGTGTAGCTAGTGACTTGATTTCAGATAAAAAATAGCTGTCTTTGATGGATTACATGGATCTTTTCTGCCTCTTTTAATCTCCCCAACCAACATTATTTGATTTTTTTTGAGTCACCCAGAATTCCAAATTGAACAGATTGCTTATGTTACAGCAGAAATTTGTTTGAAAGGTTTTTGTGGGTTTTTTTTGTTGTTTTGTTTTGGTTTTTTTTTTATAGAATGGTTTCTGTTGGAAAGGACCTTAAAGATCATCTAGTTCCAACCCCCCTGCCATGGGCAGAGACACCTTCCACTGGATCAGGTGGCTCAAAGCCCCGTCCAACCTGGCCTTGAACACTGCCAGGGAGGGGGCAGCCACAACCTCTCTGGGCAACATGTTCCAGTGTCTCACCACTCTCACAGTCAAGAATTTCTTTCTAATATCTAATCTAAATCTAGCTTCTTTCAGTTTAAAACCATTTCCTCTTGTCCTGTCACTATACTCCCTGTTACAGAGTCCCTCCCCATCTTTCATGTAGGCCCCTTTAAGTACTGGAAGGCTGCTATAAGGTCTCACTGGAGCCTTCTCTTCTCCAGGCTGAACAACCCCAACTCTCTCAGCCCATCCTCATAAGGGAGGTGCTCCAGCCCCCTGATCATCTTCATAATTCTCCTCTAGATCCACTCAAGCAGGGCCATGTCCTTCTTATGTTGGGGGCCCCAGAGCTGGACACAGCACTGACACAGTACTGGACACAGATCAAGTAGGGTCTCACAAAAGTAGATGACCTTGCTCGACCTGCTGGCCACACTTCTCTTGCAGCCCAGTATAACAGTTGGATTTCTGGGCTGTCAGTGCAGATTGCTGGCTTATAGTCACTCTTCCATCCATTAATACCCCTAGTCCTTTTCAGCAGGGCTGCTCTCAATCCACTCATTGCTCAGCCTGTATTTGTGCTTGAGATTGCCCCAAACCATGTGCAGGACTTGGCCTGGTTGAACTGTATGAGGTTTGCATAGGCCCACCTTTCCAGCCAGTACAGGTCCCTCTGGATGGCACATCCCTTCCCTCCAGCATGTCTACGGCACCACACAGCTTGGTGTTGTCAGTAAACTTGCTGAGGGTGCACTCAATCCCACTCTCCATGTCGCCAGCAAAGATGTTAAACAGCTCTGGCCCCAACACCAACCGCTGAGGAACGCCACTCATCACTGGTCTCCACTTGGACATTGAGCCATTGACCACAACATTTTGTTGATGTTGTTGTTGTTACCAACAAAACCATCCTTTGTTCAATTTTTAATGAATCTATCAGAACTCCCAAGCCAAGTTATGCATTGTCTTTTTCTTTTCTACTCGTCTCCAAGGTCTTCCCTCTCAGCCTTGGCTCAGGGTAACAGTTGCAGAGGTCTTGCTTATATCAGAGGCATGATTTGTACTTAACAGTATTCCACAAGCATGCATACACATGGTAACAGTAAATCAGGACTCTCAATTAAAATTCCTGGACCACCACCTAACTCTAACTATTGAATGATGTTACACATACCTTGTATTTTTTAGGATGCCTCTTTTTATCTCTCTATAAATTAAGAAGTTCCTTCAGCTTCTCCCTGCATGATAAAAACACAAACATTTAGCTCCATCAGGGTTTCTCTCAACTCACATATCATCCGTGATTTTGAAAATTTGAACACAGCTTTATTTTTCCCTTAGTCTAGCAATGTTTCAGCTAAGTATCAGTTTTGTTTTGTCATGCAAGAAACTGCGGTGCGTAAAGGAAGATTGTTTTGGCTTTGTTATGACCTAGAAGTGTATTTATTAGCCTTGTTAGCAGACTGTTTCTTATATAGATGCCATGAGATATTATCCCTTTTCATAACTGTTGAAATAAAAAATAAAAATGTTGGATAGTTGGAAATGAGAGACGCTTACAACTCCCCAACAGCATGACCTGCAGCAGCTATTCAGAGTCACCAGTAATATTGCTAACAATTGCAAAATATTATTCCCAAAATGAAACGCCGAGCACTCTGTGTCCCCTAAGATGAACCCACACAACCATGACAGATGTTCACCAGCTGGAGGACATGATTTTGACATGTGTCTGTTGCAAGAAATAAGAATGTGTAGCTTTTTCCTTGTGTAATATTAATGAACATGGAGAGATGAAACACTTTGCAGAGAAACATTAATTCTGCATCTTACAGACTGTTGTGTCTTTTTTTTTTTTCTTTTTTTTCAGATTCAAGGTCATTAAAAGTGACCATTCAGATATTAATATTTTCCAGTAAAATAACTATACAGTTAAAATACAGTCTTTATTTGTTCAGAGAATTTAGCAGGGCTAAGAATAATTTTGTTTTATGCCGTGTAGTGTTTACTAAAATGAAACAACAATTATGTTAATAGTAATAAAAGAAATAAGCCTTGGTGTCTTGTGGTGAATATCTTCAGTCAAGTAGGTGGAAGAGCAGTACAGAACTCTTTGAACACAGAGAAAGTATGTATGAAATAAAAACTGATTTGGAGTCTTGAGTAATTTGACTCAAAGTCATGTGTATTAATAACAATTTCCCTTTGATTCCTAGTGGAGACAGGCTTTTCAGCACCCCTTTTGCTTTTGTAAACCATCTCTTGGCTCTACAAGTCCTTTACTCTGCAAGTCTGCGAGTCCTTTATAACAGTTGTACAGTAGTTCTGTACAACTCTACAGTGAAAGCCGCTATGCCAAATGGAAGTAGCTACTTTCTGAGGAGAAACCCCAAGTCTTGAAAAGCAGTGTTTTCCTGCAAGATTGGTGATACTTCAGAAACAATTTGCGTCATTCACCTCGTTGCTTGAACTGAACAAATGAATCTTGCTCACAGTTTGGCCATGACTAATAGATACATCATCCTCTCTATCTTCATGCTGTGTATGTACAAATTTCCCAATCTGTGTTACTCTGTGTAGTTCATGAACTCAGTATATTTTGCAGCCAACATTACTGTAGTTTCTGTAGTACAAAATCAGTATAATAAATTGAGAAGCCCAGAATCACATTCTGGTGCTCTTTGAGCCTCAGTATATGATAGAATATGAATTAATTCAGCATTTAAATGGGTGACTGTTCTTAAGGTGCCATAGCTGACCATATGAATAGCAGTAAGATAAAGTGTGTCCATAAACTTGTAAGGTGGACTGCTTTAAATTAAACCTCTACTACTGAAGTTTAAGCTAGTGTGCTTTTTCTTTGCAAATTTATGCACAAAGATAGCTAAAGTGCCTTAAATTTTAAATAATAACTTATTATGCTGCTCTAGCCTGACTGCATTTCATCATATGCTAATAACCTTTTTCATACTGAAAGGCACAAGTATCAACTTTATCTATTACAAAATGGAAGTGCTTGCCACAAACCCTAATATGAAAGGGCCAAACTCCCTGTATTCTGCTCAAGTTTAGGAGAAAATTCCATTTCCGTAAGCTTTGTCTTTTTATAGCTTTTTTGGTCTTGGCACTTTTTGCGTGAATGGATTCAGGGAATTTTGTCTTTTATCAACTGCCCCCTTCAGTAAAAGTTAAAGACTATTTTATATCTAGACTCACATAGTAGATTTGTGCTAAAGAACAGTTGAGAGGCACTCTCTTTAGTGAACTACTAGTGTAAAGGTATCCAATGTGATCATGTTTAGTGCACAATATTTTGTTCTCATTTACCATTTTATCACCTTACAAACTCTCGTGTTTCATAAATTAAGGGTAAATATAATGTATTGTAATGACTGAAGAAGGCAAAAGATATTTCCTTTGTATTCTTTACATATCATTGCATCTGTCTTCTGATTATTCAGCAAATTATCTTAATGAATATTTCTGAGGAAAAGATAAAAGTGCTCTGTGGTTGATGAGAGATGATGGCTGTACTAACCACCAGAAAGCTATCCACTTGGATGGCTTTCTGGGATTCCAAATAAACCAACAGGAATTTAGTCCAGACTGTGCTTTTATCTTTCAAAAGTGTCTACATTCAAAACGTACTAACTCAATTGCCCAAATGATGTTTGAAAGAGTTAATCACTCTGATCCCTAGAAATCTCTTTTCTGTCAGGATTGGTTGTTAAATGAAATGTTTTCATTTTTCCTTACTTGCTATGCTAAAAACTTAACACATAAAACCTGGAATGAATTCTGAAATGTAAATCTGATATACATTTTACAATTCAGAGAATCATAATGTAAGCTCTGCCCTGGGTTGGGGCAAAGATTCATTTGGGCTGATATGCTGCCTCCGGCGGTGTCTACTGGCAGGTGTAGATGTATCCCTGCCACACATGCATACCTTGGTACACTTTCCAAGGTTCTGGCAGGCTGTGATTTAAGCTGGAAGTTCCCTGGGTTACTGTACTTCACACTCCCAGTGGATCTGTCCTTGGGCATTTGATGAATGTCTTCTGAATCTGTTTACAGAGTTGGTCCTTACTATTTCCTGCAGCAATGGGTTTCCTCTGTTAAAAGATGTTGTGTGCCATATCACTACACTACCGATTTATTCAAAGGTATGCAGATATTTTCTGTTTGATCACCAATCCTTTATTCAGGTAGTAATATCTGAATTTTCTGGGGATGTGAAGTGGCACTGCCAATTAAACTGGCATTTCAAGGAATTTGGGACAGTTACCCTGTGATCTGTTTCCTGAGTTTATATCTCCTGACTGCATATGTATGGTTTGTGAGATGTTCTGCAGTAATTCTAGGTAAAATTTGCTTTTGAATTTCTTGAACTATTTTATGTCAGATGCAAATTTTGTCACTTTTCTAAATAAGCTTATGAATTTTTTTGAACACTGTAGGTGTCAGCATGAAATAAATTTGAACAATCCTTGTAACCACCATCCATTGTGGAAGATGCTTGTCTATTTCTACCACTTGTTTTCTGTCTCTTGACCAAGTTTTAGTCTGTGAAACATGCCATTGCATTCACTCTTAAAAAAACCCACACTTGATTCTTTCCTATTATATTATATTTATCTTTTAGTCTGTTGGTTTCATTCTGTGTTAATTGTTAGAAGTATATATACACACAAGTATATGTATAATATATGTATTTTAATAATAGTGTTATGGTATGGAGGTGAGAATTCCTGATCCCATCTTCCTTCAAAGCTTGCTTCCAAAGCCTGCTGTTGTGTCTGTCACCTTTTGTTCATCTGCCACTGGATCTACATTAAGAGTCAGTAAACACCATATCCCAGCAAAAGGGTCAGCATCTGAAAACTACAGACCAGTCAGCCTTATCTCAGTTTTTGGGAAGGCTGCAGAGCAAATCCGTCTGGAACATATATAACAAAAGGCAACTGGAAACAGCCAGCACAGATTTACCAAGAATGCTGGTGCCGGACCAATGTGATAACTTTCTATGATGAGGCAACTGGCTCTGTGAGTGAGGGGTGAGGAATGGATGTTGCATGCTTTGACTTCAGCGAGGTATGTAGCATGGTTTCAACCAGTATCTTGTTGCAAATTGGTGACACATGGGCTGGAAAAGTAGACTATGAATTGTGTAAAAAAAAATAGCTAATCAACTGGTCTCAATGGGGTTATCAACAGCATCAAGTCCAGCCAGTGCCTGATTACTAGTGGTGTCCCTCGTGTCAATATGGAGGCACTACTGGTGAATGTCCTGCAGCCTGGGAAGAAGTGAGCTTCAGGGGGGGATCTGGGGGAGGCAGTCAGTCTCTACTCAAAGGTACGCAGGGTGAGAGACAGCAAACACAAGTTGCAACCTAGGAATAAAAGATTGAGTGTTAGGAAATGAAATTTCAAAGGGAGGGTAGTCTAACGCTTGAACAGGTTGCACAGAGAGGCTTTGGAGTGGTCAACCTGCTCTAAGATAGTGTGGCTTTGGGCAGGGTTTTGGACTGGAAGGTCTCCAGAGACCTCTTCCAAAGTAAATTATGTTATGATTCTCCACCTCCATGAAGGGAAGTTGTAGTGTGTTAGCTTTCTTGAGTTCTTTTGTAGCAAACTTCTGTACAAATAGCAGATTTGGTACTTTGTTTTGCCTTTATTGTTTTGCACTCTCCTTTTGGTTTCTGATAAGTTTACTGACTCTCTGGCAAAATTTCACTTTCCAGATTACCCTGAGAATGTTTATATCTCTGAAAAGTTACTTCACAAAATGTTTGTGACTATTGTCTTTCAAATTTCAGCTTGATAAAGTCTGAAGGATTTTGTTTTTAATTTTCTATAGTCACACACAGTTTTTGCTTTCAGAAAGTTTTTTTCAACTATTTTCTTCTATTCTTTGATTACTGTGGATTTTTGAGATGGAGAAGTTTTTGATACAGATGACCTACATTTATTCTGAGCATCCTGTACAGCTTTTCCAAACAGTGTACATACCACCAGAAACTGTTATTTTTGATTAGTGTTGTAGTTTTTCTGGGTTTGCTTTTTTTGTTAAATATTGTTGCTAAATAATAGCCAAATAGAGGTAATTTCAGGGGAAATTTTATAATGACGTTGAATTCAAATACAGTATGGTCTCATTGGTAGTTACCTCTTAAACTAGATCTTAGGCCTAAACCAAGATTCATAAATGTATATTTTTCAGTATACTGGGGGCAGAGGGGAGAGCATGGAGAGAGGGAGAGAGGTCAAACATTTATTTTTTTTTTTAATAAGTAATCCTGTCTGATCCCTAAAAATGTATGCTTTGCATCCATAACCTAATGTTGTCTTTAATTAGTCAACACAGAGATACTTGAAAGTTTTCCCTAGTACTGTTTATTTCCCTCCTAATCTCTCAAGTTTTCATAGTTGTTTCCTTCAGTCCTGGAAGAATGGTCACCCGTATGTGATACTGAGTTTAATTGAGATGCAAAGTCAACTTTTTATTCCATCATCCTTGCAACATTTGTCTTTCTCATAGGCTAATTCAGAGCCATGGTGGTTTATATTTTACACAACTTAATTCCAGACTTTAATGAATTAACACTGTGAAAAACAGAATTGTATGGACTCCTGCGGTTCACTTTAATGTACAGTTTCATTATGAGATCAAGCACACAGCGAGTGTGCTTTAGATAGCTTTGGATTTCAGAAAGCAAGGTAGGAAACGGTGCCTTAATACTTTTCAATAGGATTCCTATTTAATTTACACTTCTAATGGCTGGCTGTGGTTTGTCTTAGCTGGCATCAGTTATAAGGGGACAAAACCAGGTGAAACAATGAGAACATTTCCACATTAATTTCCTGGTATTAAACCTATACTTATGCAATCACTGTGTTTTCATTCTTATGTGCTACTTTTATGCCCAGAGTCAGCAATTTGCTAATGAATTCAGCTAATGTGGAACACAAAATGAGAACAATTCTACCATCATAAATCTAAAATTTAAATTTCTACTGCATTTTCAAGATGCCACATTCCTAAGATGAACGGAATATGTCGTAATATGTACAAACTGTCTTTCTCTAAATTATTCTAAGCACTTAAAATTCTGTAGTGCTAAAGTGGATACAGGGAAAAGGTCCCAAAGGATCAGTAATTCATTAGCAAAGAAAAATGTAAGAGGGTTAAAAAAATGTACATGTGCTTATGTTAACTAAATCTTGGACATAAAGATAAGCTCGGAAGTATTTTATTGAATTTGCATTTAGTTCACTGTGTTGTGGAAAACTCTTCATTTCCAAATAATTATTCTTTATAGAGCAGGAGTGAGTGAACTGTGAGAGAGGAGAAATAAAGATTGAAGGGAAGAGACAGCCTGCCTTGCTCTCAGTCTTATTAGACATTTCTTCATATGTGACTAATGATTTGAATCACCCGTGGTAATTTTAGGGGGATTGTTGCCCAGTATTACTAGAAACCATACACAGGTGGTTTCATGTTTGTGACCAAACTCACCAGACACTCTAAGCAAAGTACATCCTTTGCCTACACCATAGATTGTAGACTAGCCTAGAGAAACAGGAAAGACCTTCAGTGTACACAACTGAATCACAGTTTAGATGTTGCCCAAATTGCCAGTCTTCTGACAGTGCAGCAGACCTGTGGACTCCTGTGGGGCTGGGTGGCCATACAGATTCAGACAAAGTAAGAGACTGGAAGTGCATTCATTATTGCACAGCACTCACCAGGCATGGAGAGTGCCTATTCCCTCCTACCTCCACTAGGACTTTCCTGAAGGAACATCATGCTTGGTCACAAGGGCATAGCTGTACAGTGTAAGGATAAAGACATGCCTTCCTGAATGCTGTGCTTTAACTTAGTTTTGAAAGATTTCTGACAGTTTGACTGAGATCTGAGCTGAAATATTTTAGAAATGAAGACATACTATGCAAAGAAGTTCTAGTGACCTCCCAGCTGGGACTTGCTGACAGGGTAAATATGATAACATCCAGTGTGGCACATAGTTTGCACTTATGCAATGCAGTAATGTCCACAACATCCCTCTTGTTAAAATCGCGACTATATTTGGCCCTGTTCACCCTCAGCAGACCCACAGTTTCCACAGATGAAGCAAAAAATAAAATATTTTTTTTAAAAAAATCACTTTTAAGTACCAACTACTTTCTCTAATAAGACAATTTCAAGCTGGAGAGCCTGATTTTCCCCTCATTACTCCAATCTCACTCTGCGGTAGACTTTTTGAATTCTGAAGAGCTATTATTGATTCACATACCAGTATATATGAAGAAAAGCTAGGCCCAGAGATTGTTCTTTGCCAATGCCAGATAACATTTGAGCACTGCCACCAACTAATAATATGAGCTCACAAAAAGGTTCAGGCTGCTGGGATAATAGATAATTACAGCCACAATTGTCCAAGCAGAGAAATATCCAAATCTCCTGTAGGAAACTGTGAATGCATTGAGACCCATGAGTACAAAATTAACTGCCTGGCTTCAATAAATATGGAAAGAAAACGTCTTAAAAGTTTAGTGTGTCATTAGTGTGGGATCTATTCAAGGTTTTTTTTCCTTCTACTTTCTCCAAAGCACACCTATTTAAGACTCAGAACAATCCATGGGACTGCTGCCGCACTGTGTGGGTAGAGTTCAAAATGCAAAAGCTTTCTTAATTTCACAATGGAAGTGGAAAATAGAATTTCTGATGATTTTTCAACCATGGCACTTTCTTTAGGACAATGTATAAAGGTGAAAATATTACTTCAGCAGCTTTCCTTTTTTCACTTTTTAAATAGCCATGAAAAGGAATAATGATGACTTCAACTTTGAAGGTGAATTGCATTTAATCTTTTTGTTTTGTATTATAGCTCAGATAGATCAGTTCATTATTTTAGTCTTCCAGGGTTCCTGAATTGATATTTAACGTCATCAAAAGGACAGAAAAAAGAGGGACAAAAATGCAAAAAATGAAGTATGGAATCATAGAATAGAATCATAGAGCATCCTGAGTCAGAAGGGACCTATGAGGATCATTGAGTCCTACTCCTGACCCCACACAGGGCAACATAAAAGTTAAACTGTGTATCTAGAAGCATTGTCCAAATGCTTCGTGAACATGGGCAGGGTTGGGGCCATGACCCCTTCCTTGGGAAGTTTGTTCCAGACTGTGTCATGGGACTTGAAAAAATCAGAGTGAATGGCAGTCACTGCTCTGACCTTGTCCCACTAGGACAGTCACCTCCTCAAAGCAAGACTCGTGTTGGTCCAGCACAACTTGTCCTTGGTGAAGCTATTCTGGGTGTTCAGTGATATTACCTTGTCCTTCATATGCTTTCAAACGATCTTCTGGCAGATGTCTGAGAAGGTGTTTCCTTCCCTCCAGAAGGGTCCAGTTCAGGAGCTGCCTCTGATTCTTCCAACAAAACAGGAGAGCTCTTTCTTGGAATGGGTAAGCAACAGATCACAAAAGTGATGAGAAGCTTTGTCTTTCATACTAATGAAGAGAGCAAGGGTGCATCTCGGGCTGAGCCAACCCCACACATCCAGGTCCCACAGACCTCCCCTTACAGCCTCCAATCTCATGTCGTGCTGGCACAGCAGCCCGAAGGATGCCAGACCTTCTCCTCCCCTTTTCCTCAGGGCTCTGTGCAGAAGAGATGATGTTACAAAGGCTCTCAAATAAACCAGCAACCACCAAAAATTAAAAATTTATTATTAACACAATTAACTAGTTCTCCTCTCTAGAGGAGAACAGAACAATTTCCTAGGGTTTAACAGCAACCCAAAAATGCATAACAAAGAACTCTGTAGGGCTTAACGGCAACCCAAAATGCTTTATCACTCACCTGAAAAGTGAGGACTCAACCTCAAGGATCTGCTCAGAGCAGTGTCCCAACCCAAGGCCCCTCGAGGAGTTTCCTTGGGCAGCATCCCGACCCAAGGGGAGAGTCCTCAATCACAGCTGCTGCTCCAGGGGATGAGCTCCCAATGCCTCCCCAGGGGACTCCAGTTACACCCAGGCCAAATCTGACCTGTAGTCAATAGCGGCTCCCATTGACCAAAGGCCCCAATTGCCATGAGGTCCTGAGAACAAAGGCAGCCCCGAGCTGATACACTTCAGCAGCCAAGAAACCCTGTCTTCATTGGGCAGGTGCACCTGCCACAGATGGCATCTCTCCACACTCCAGGGCAGGGGATGGGGAAGAACAGTCCATGAAACACTTGGCAATCAGCAGCTCTTTATGGAGAGTTGGCAGACCTTGCACAGGATGGTTGGGTCTCCCTTTCCTGCTGGCAGGATGTCTGGATGCTTTGTTCCCTCTCAGCCACTGCCAAGTCGGGGAGGGGGGGGGATGCTGTGCCACTTCCAAGTCATTGGATCAGTGGAGGGTTACTGAGCACCCCTGACCCTCCTGAAACATGGTTGCCATTGTCTCATTGAGGGGGCTCACGGCGTGGATGAGGAGGGCATGGGATGAGGAGGGGGCTGGAGCCCAGGGCTCACGAGGAGAGGTGGATGGTGGTCTCTGTGCCCAAGGTAGGGGCAGCCTTTCTCTTGAGCAGAGCACCATGGAAGGTGGGAGTGAGCCCCAGGAAAGGGGCCGTCAGCCCCCACAACCCTCCTTCTTCTTCCACATTTGGACATCATTCAGGCCACAGTATCCCCAGTTCCTAAACCAGCCACAGTTGGCCACTTGCATCGGCCACATCGCAGTCACCAATCACACTGGCCTCCTGCTGTCACAAACCTCCTGACTGTCTTTTGTTCCCGGTGAGCCCTATAAAAATAAGGTGGCTGGCAGCTAGTTGACAATTCACTGAACTTTGAGGCCCACTGATGCCAGACATACTCGGAAGGAAAAGTAGCTGCAGCAGCAAGGCGGTTGACTGCCCACCTTTGCATGGGACAACAGAGGGACAGTTCCTTGGAAAGGAACAGAGGAGAAAGCCAGTTCCCAGGAGGAAACAGAATCCTGTTTTGCTGATTAAGGATACCAATTAAACTCAGACACCAGAATGAAAAGAGCAGGCGTATTTTACTGGGGATAACTAAATAATGTAACAAGGTAATACAGAAAACATACAGTAAGAAAAGGCAGAAAAGTGCACTTAAGCAAATAGGAAAATACAAGGTAATACATCAAATCATTACTATATAAGAGGGAGAGACTAGTGATTAAAAGAATGATACATCACCACTTGCATACTTTACCATCACCCAGACCCGCAGTGGCTGGGCAGCCCTGGTTACAGCGAGGGTTTGGAGAGCCTGTCCCGGCAAGTGGGAAATCCTACACGGTGCGTCCACTCGTAGGTGAGGCTGCCAAAGTCGCTGTGAGCGGGTCCAGCCTTATATACCCCAAAATCAGCAAGCCAGAATAGCTGGCACCTTTGTTTGAAGTGAAAATACCTGGTTTCAATCTCACATTAGATTCTCCCAGAGAGTGGCCAGGGCTCAAGGGAGAAGCTAAGGGAGTTTCCCTGCTTATCTGATTGGATTATGCACAAGGTCACACACCAGGTCACAGGGCCAGACAACTGTCTCTGTGGCCCTGTTATCTTGCCCACACACAAAGAAAGATAAAGATATATTCAGGATAAACATCTTCCATACATATTTCACTAATGACAACATACTGAATCAGCAGCTTTGGCTCAGGGCCTGTTGTTCAGGCTTCAATACTTGCAATTTTTACATCAGAATAGGTGGTTTGTTATAACTTAGTATAATACCTTTTAGCACAATGGTTATGAGTTATAAAATATACAGGATTCATCTATAGGTCAACTCTGGCTTGGGCCTATTGTCCAAGCCTTAGCACTTCAAATCAACTTCCAAAAGTGGAATCAGCAGAGGAGGAACATCATCCAAATTGCTCGTGTGACGAATGGTGTGCAGTACATGGATGTGACTCTACCAGGGAACAGCATGAGGCCTGGGCATGTCAGTCTGCCAAAGTGGAGGGAGGACCCCCAGTTGTGACGTGAGCAATTGCCTGTGCTTGTGAATGATGATGTGGAGTCCATGGACACGGATCCACCAGGGAACAATGAGGGGTCCAGTTGTGTCAGTCTGCCAAGGAATGGTGTGGAGCTTAGGCATGTCAACTTAACAAAGAATGGCATGGAGCCTATGCATGTCAATCCACCAAAGCATGGCAAAAAGCCCATAGTTATCAGTCTGCCACAGAATGACATGGAGCCCATGGGGGTGAATCCATCTCAAGATGAATAAGAACCTATGGAAGTGTATCCACCTGCAACAGGACTGATCTGACATGACCCTAACACACCCGGGCTTCCTTCTATTAGATCACAACAGTGCCCAGCCAGCCTCTCACCAGCAGCCCAGCCTCTGCACCCAACATTAGCTGGGAGAGGACAAACTCTATGAACATCCTGCTCACCTGCAAGACTTCCTGGCAATAAACATTTCTTTTGATGTTTGTCAAGGTTCGTGTGGGCTCTTCTTTCTCATCCCTTCCCACCCTGCATGAAGATTGGTTAGATATGCTCTACTTAACTTACCCCAGGATATAGTTGGCCATTTTGAATGCCAGGGCACATTGTAGATTGACATCAAGCTTACCATCAACCTCCAGATCCCTTTATGCAGGGCTGCAACATAGCCTTTTGTCCCCAGTCTATACATACATCCAGGATTATTCTGTCCCAGGTGCAGGATGTGGCATTTGCTCTTGCTAAATTTCATATGGTTGGTGATTACCTACTTTATTAGTTTTTCCCCTAATCCTTACCCAGAAGCTCTCAATCATATCAAACCTGACTGCAAGTGCTGTACAGTCCAACCCCTCCTTTATGTACGATGCTGCCTCTCCACCTTGCCTGCCCTGTCTATCTCTCCTGAAGAGCCTATAACCACCCATCATAGGACTCCAGGCACAGGATTCTTCCCACCAAATCTCACTTACACTAATAATGTCATAGCTTTGGGACTGAGCCAAAATTTCTCATTCCTCTTGTTTATTCCTTATTCTGTGTGCATTAGTGTACAGACATTTCAATTTCATTCCAGCATACTCAGTACATTGTGGAGCACAGTGAAGGCCCACACTATACACAGTCCCTCAAACATCAGCAGGCCTTCCCATAGCTTACCACTAGTAAACCTGAATTGATCCCTTTCCCCCTTGAAGCCTAGTTTAAAGCTCTTTCAAACATCCCTGCTAACTTGTGAGCAAAAGTACTTTTCTCCTGTTGAGAAAGGTGAATCACAGCAGGCCCCAGCAGGCCTTCTGTCACATAGACCATCCCATGATTGAAAACCCTGAAATTCAGCTGGTGACACCAGCTTTGGAGCCAGATTTTGATAAGCTGGATCCACCTGTTTCTTTCAACATCACTATTTATAACTGGCAGGATAGAGGCAAACGCTAGTACTCTAGTACTACTAGGGTAGCTTAGTTTCAGTCAGTCTGAGAAGTCAAACGGGAAATGTTTTCTGTAACTGGTGGCAAGGAAAATGAGATAGCAAAATGTAGCTATAAATCTTCAAAATCTGGCTCTCCTGTTAAATGACCTGGATTTCTATGTTCCAGCTAGATGAAAAATGGAAGACTGGAGAGGAAAAACTAGTTCAAACTACTTGCTTGTTTCAAACTTTTATTTTTTCCTTGGAAGTATTTTGCTTACTGATACATAATCAGTGTTTAGAACTACTGTTCTGAATGCAAAGAAAAGATCTGGAGGTTAAACCTAAACTCAAAGTTTCCATGCTACCAACAGTAATAGAAAAAGGGTCAAAGGCAGAAGAGTTAAGATTTTCTGTGTTGGTCAGTATCCCAAGACGATATCGGGGAGGGTTCTTAAATGATCCCAAGAGCGAGATTAAGACACAAACGAGGTCAGATGCTGTACAACCTTGTGCACTTTATTTAGCATACAACTGGTAATAGCGATAGGACAGAGAGGAAAAGGAAGGAAAAGTCAGAATCCCTAAGCAAGAAAAACAGCAGAGATGCAGCAAGGCTAGTTACCACCACCACGAATCCAGCGATGTACTGTTGGCTCAATCCCGATGCAGATGATGGTACTCCAAGCTTCAGAAGTGAAGAGATGTCAAGATATGTGTGTGTGGAGAGACATATGCAGTCCTTTTATTGTCCCAGATTCCTCTAAACAGTCCACCCATTTCCACGGGATTATTATCTCATGATCTTCCAAGCGCGCACACCCCGGCGTTCATGGGGGTCGTGCCAGCCTGCACATCTTCATCTCAATTTAACCTCGGGCGGATGTCGTGGTTTTGTCTGGGACAGTTCCTCTTCTCCTGAGCGTACTTCTCCCCATCCATGGGACTCCAAAGCCAGGAAATGGTGGTGGTGTGATAGCAATGTTGAGACAGAGAGTCCAACACAGTCCCTTACAGTCAGCTAAGAGGAAAAAAACTCTTTAAGAGGAATAAATGATCCTCTTTTTCTTAAAATATTTTTATCTATCTGGTACATGGTAAACCTACTGTGTTTACATCTCTATTGCTGTTTTTAACTGGGTTTGAGTCTGGGTTCAGCTTTTCAGAGCTAAGAGATTCAAACAGTGGTATCTTCAGAATTTATATGTGGCAATGGAAATGGGTGGGCATACAGGCTTGAGGTTTAAACTACTTTGCCTGTCTAGGGGTGATCTAAATTCCTGAGACAAATACTTAATTTGGAAGAGATGAAGCTGAACCAGAAAGCTTCTGACTTGATAACACTATTTGAGATCAATGTCCACTTTTAACTTGCTTGTAAATCTCTTTTGAAAGAAAATCTAAGTGGTGGAGACCCATCTGAATTTTTTTCACATAACTTTTCAACATTTTGAAATACATTTTAAAGGAATATATAAAACCTTTACCAGAAAAAAAAAAAAAATCAAAACAATAATCTTGCTCAAAGTTACTCTACAGTAGTTACCAATAACTTTTATTAAAGATAAAGGAGATTTTTGGACATAGTAATGTATTTTCTACAGGGAACAGATATCAAAAGCAACTGATATAAAGTAATTGAGCTTAATACAGAGATGAAAATGTCTTTTCTGCAAAAATACATTGCAGAATTTTATGCTGAAAAACAATTGCTTTAAAGTTAATTTAAAGTGCATGGCATTTCTACCGTGTGGGGGTTTATTTTTGTATACTGTTAAGTTTTTATTACCATATAGTACAGCAAGAGTGTGTTAGATTATTTTAAAGACAGGCATCCTGCAATGATTGCCTGGATGAAACTGTGTGACATCACACTAATATCTGTGAAACAGATGTCTCTGCTGATGCTTGGTGGTGAGGAGGCAGTGTACATCTCTGAGTGGGAGCTGGTTGTGCAAAGACTGTCAGGATTTTTTCAGTCTGAAGCTGTTAGCTGTATGTATGAGCAGCTGCAAATCCTATCCTCTCTATGACTTCCTATAACTAGTTTCTGTAAGAAAACAGTACTTTTGTACTCTCTTACCAGAGTTCTTTTGTGATGTGATAAATACACAGCACAGATCAGGCCTTAAACTACCTTTCAAGTTTTCAACAGGGAAAAATTGAAACAACAGTTGAAAAAATCCTGTGTTTGAAAATAGTTGGGAGATACTTAGTGTGATTTATTAATTTCCTTTGTGTATAACAAAGAAGTGAAGCCTTCTGCAGTAGCTAAGAATGATTTTTCTTCTCTGCATCTGAGATTCCACATGTTTTCATTGCAACAAAAGAACTAGGAAGTGCCCAGGGAACTTGAACTGGGATCTTTTATGTAACAGCACACTGCATTGTTAGATAAATGGCTTTTGAGGACACCTTTGTTACTTTTTTTTAAGATATCTTTGGCTGTTTGGATTCTGCTCTGCAGATTGATATTTCTAGATGAAGTGAACAGTTATCAAGAAATAGGCTGATGCTCATACTTCTAGGTTATGTGGATCCATTTTCAGATGTCCATTTTTGTCCATCACACATAGAGGGAATAGACATTAAGTCTTTTTCTCATCCCTGCTGTACTTCTGTCATCTTACACAGCTGCCCATTAATCAAGTAGTTCATGCGGCTCAGTTTCAGTAAATGAGATTTTCCATATTTTGACCTATTGTTACACTCCCATCTTTCTAGTTATACTTGGTGGCTTGAGGAAAATCTGACAGGACAGATGTGCAGGAACTCATCGTTGTAAAAATCACTACTTTTTAATACTACCCTGTCAAAATTTATTTTGCAATTTTCTGAAAAAAAAAAATTTCTTGAGCATGTTCTCCCAGAGCCTGTCACAATAAAATAGCAAGCACCTTTGGGATGGTTGATAAAAATCTCGAACATGACTCCTCCAACATCAACAGGAATGCTGTTGAAGCAACTGATGAGAAAATGGAATGATGTGCACATGGGTGTATGTAATAAAGAGTAGGGGCTTCACTGCCCCTCCTGCCCTTCAGTGCAGGTTCCTCCATAAAGAGAACACCTCAGAATGTCCCCAAAAGGATGCAGTCTCATGTGTAGGGTACTGTGCTGCAAAGCAGATTTAGCATTGCGATTGTCATTGTGATTTTATTGTGTTATTATGATTACAAATATGATTATGTAGCAGTTTGCACTCAGTTGTGCCATAATGAATAAGAGGCAAATTCATTTTTCTTTGGTGTGGACAAGGTGTGGTGTTTTAAGTAATCTAATCATAGAGATAACTTTTCTCTGTGTGTGGTTTGTACATATATATCCACATAGACTAATGGTTGCTGTGTGTGCATGTTGCTCTCATTGCTGCTGCTTTGTCTTCTCCTGTCTAAAAAAATAAAAAGGGAAGAAGATCTATTGCTTCTGTAGAGAATGCCTCTCTCATTCTCCCAAAAGAGGTAGGAGAATGACTTTCCAGTTCATAGAGGAAAAGTTCTAATAATGAAAAAAGAAAAACACTCACCCCTAAAAGGGTCCCCAAGGTAAAGGTTCAAAGGGCAAGAAGAAAAAAACTGAGGAGTCCTCCATTGCTCTCAAAGGAGATGACAGAGAAAGGAAAACTAGACTTTCCTCCTGTCCCACCAACTATGTGGCAAATTGACCTTTTCCAGACTTGTCAGGACAGGAGAAGGAGTGGTTGCTATATAAACTCTTAGATAACATATGTGTCAAAACCCTTAAGCTGTTATGGGCAAAAAAGAATCCTAAAAGAGCAACAAAGAGGCTGACATCTAATTTTCCGTTCAGGAACATCTGTGCCATTTCTGACATGAAGGGATTTGTAAGTTTAGGATAGAATTAAAAAAAGATTCAATAAGACAAAGTAGTAAGTTCAGTAACTTCCCTTAGAGTATGCTCAGGTTCGGATTACTCCTCTGCCTCTTCTTTCCCCGGGTTCATTCAGGAGTCATGGAGAGACTTGAATCTTATTCCTTCTCATCATACTATCATCTCACTTTATAAAGAAAAAAAAAATGCATTGAAAGAACAGGCTTATTCTGATCTAAAATGGGAGGAGGGAAGAAGAAGACATCTACCTCCTCTCCTTTCAAACCACAAAAACTTGGGTCAGATAACGTCAGGATCTACAAGAATATCAAGCATGAAGCAGATACTCTCTGCAGGCTGTTGGGCAAGAAGGAGGTTGTAAAAGAAGGCATTTCTTATCACAAGCCGGGAAAGGACTTTCTTGACTGGGAATAAGCTCGGTGTTTTTGAAGTTATTCTATGAAATTTTGTAATTGCTTTGGTGTAGGATACCAATGAGTTAAAGAACTTCAAAAGGATCCTCTAAGAATGACTGGCTGAGTCAGACCAAAGTCTTTCACTGTATCTCTAATACTGGCCAAAAATGAATGCTTAATATAAGAATGGGGCAAGTAGATAGTGATATGTCCCTGGAATATCCTCCAAAGTACTTCCAATTCAAGGTTCAATGTGAAAGGACTTTTAAAGACAGAATTATGTTTCTGTAATTTATATCCTTCAAAAGATACTTTTTATCAATGTATTCCTTTGCTGACTAACTGAATAATGTCTGGTACTAAATTTATGACAAGTATTTTTAATATGGAGAAACATAGATCTAGCTAATATTTTCCTATTTTTTTTTTTTTTATTTTTTTTTTATAGCTATGAGGAAGAATAAAGGGGATTGTCTGTGTTTATAAATGTAGTCTGATTTCAGAATACATTAACTCATTTCTAATTATTTCACTCTGGGGGAGTAAATTTCAGAAGTCAACCTGTGCTTCTGAGCTGGAATTGGATTCCTCATCAAGTTAACTATGCTAGTTGTAAATGCTCTTTTGATAGTGTCATTCTTTGAAAGGGTCAACTTGAAAGGTATGGTAAAGCTTGCTGTTTGTTAGAAGGGAGCATCATAGTCTGCAAGGTTAGTAAAGTTGATAACCAAAGGGAATAATGATAGCTTCACTTCTAGAAAGAAATGTACAGTTACATTTAATGTATTATAATAGTTTGGGTTCAACATATCTAGAAATTAAAATCTTTAATTTATAGTTTTCTTGGGCTTGTAGCAGTCAGAACCTGAAAGGAAGGTAAATTTTCTGGTTTATTTCATTGCCAATTGCACAGCTATATTCTCAAATCTCAGTAAGTTTATTTTATAATAAATTCATTGGAGACTTTATTTCATTTCTAACTGGTCAGATTTTAGGCCTTATTTTGTAAGAGAATAAAAAATTTCCTGTAATATAATTTTTTATTCCCCCAAATCATAGCTAGAATATAATTTGTACATTCAGCATATCCCATGAATGCGTATTTTCATTCCTTAAAAAAAGCTCTGACACAGATTTGATGATACATGTGTTTGTTCAGCAGTTTGGACAGTTACTTACATTTTCAGAAGTAGCTTCTTGAACAGTCTCAGTTTTATAGCTTTGCAGTCCATGTTGCTGTAGATTAACTCAGGATTCCTATGACTTTAACGTCACATTCAGATAGTAGATGTAGTTGGACATCTGTAGCTCATATAATTAACTGTACTGCACAGACTGTGTGTGACTTTAAGTGATGTGTGGGAACTGCTTATTTTTGCACTGAACAACTGAGTAATAAATCTTTGATATAAGATTCAGCAAGTCTTGTACATCTATGATACATGTGGAGACAGAGATTTGAGGCTTCATTTTTACCTTCCCAGCATTCCCAACTGCTGATGCTTGATCACAAGCAAGGCAGGTACCACACTACGGAGCATGAATCTTTGCCTTAGAAATGAAACAGTTATTTTAATCTACATCTATCCACCATAAACCAAATTAAAAATATTTCACTAACAAGAGTTAAGTTAACATTTCTCAGGATCAGATGAGTAGATAGGTAGTAACAAAGGACCCTAACTGCAGATACACAGCAAAAATCTAAAAATCTTAGTTCCGACTGGTTAAAAAAGAAGTTGATATAATTCTAAAAAATATCTCAACATCAAAGAATAAAATCTCGTCACTTGAAACAGAGCCGTTCACAGAATCACAGAATCACAGAATCACAGTATTGTCTAGGTTGAAAAATACCTTGAAGATCAACCAGTCCAATCATTTATCTAACAGTGACAGTTCCCAACTACACCATATCCCCAAGTGCTATGTTGACCAGACTTCTAAACACCTCCAGGGATGGGGACTCCACCACCTCCCTGGGCAGCCCATTCCAACACCTAACAACCCATTCTGTAAAGAAATGCTTCCTAATATCCAGTCTAAACTTTCCCTGGTGCAACTTGAGGCCATTCCCTCTTGTCCTATCGGTTGTTACTTGGTTAAAGAGACTCATCCCCAGCTCTCTGCACCCTCCTTTCAGGTAGCTGTAGAGGGCGATGAGGTCTCCCCTCAGCCTCCTCTTCTCCAGACTAAACTCCCCCAGTTCCCTCAGCCGCTCCCCGTGCGACCTGTGCTCCAGACCCTGCATCAGCTCCGTTGCCCTTCTCTGGACAGCTCGAGTCATTCAATGTCTTTTTTGTAGTGAGGGGCCCAAAACTGAACACAGGAATCAAGGGGCGGCCTCACCAGTGCCAAGTACAGGGGTCAGATCCCTTCCCTGTCCCTGCTGGCCACGCTATTGCTGACACAAGCCAGGATGCCATTGGCCTTCTTGGCCCCCTGGGCACACTGCTGGCTCCTGTTCAGCCGGCTGTCAATCAGCTCCCCCAGGTCCCTCTCTGACTGGCAGCTCTCCAGCCACTCCTCCCCAAGCCTGTAGCGCTGCTGGGGGTTGTTGTGGCCCAAGGGCAGCCCCCGGCATTTGGCCTTATGGAAACTCCTCCAGCTGGCCTCAGCCCATGGCCTCAGCCTGTCCAGGTCTCTCTGCAGAGCCTCCCTGCCCTCGAGCAGATCAACACTCCCACCCAACTGGGTGTCACCTGCAAACTGACTGAGGGTGCACTCGATCCCCTCGTCCAGATCATCAATAAAGATGTTAAACAGGAGTGGCCCCAACACCGAGCCCTGGGGGACACCACTCGTGACCGTCTGCCAAGTGGATTTAACTCCATTCACCACAACTCTTTGGGCCCGGCCATCCAGATAGTTTTTTTACCCAGAAAAGTGTGTCCCCATCTAAGCCCTGAGCAGCCAGTTTCACCAGGAGAATGCTGTGGGAGAAAATGTCAAAGGCCTTACTGAAGTCAAGGTAGACAACATCCACAGGCTTTCCTTCATCCAATAAGCAGGTCACCCTGTTGTAGAAGGAGATCAGGTTTTTCAGGCAGGACCTGCCTTTCATAAACCCATGCTGACTGGGCCTGAGCATCTGGTTGTCCATGATATGACTTTTAATGACACTAGAGCTGACCTCCTCCATGACCTTCCCTGGTACCGAGGTCAGACTGACAGGTCTATAGTTTCCTGGATCGTCCTTTCTGGCTTTCTTGTAGATGGGTGTCACAGTTGCCACCCTCCAGTCCAATGGGACCTCCCCAGTTAGCCATGATTTCAGGTAAATCATGCAAAGCGTCTTGGCGAGCATGTCTGCCAACTCTTTCAGCACCCTTGGATGTAACGCATGTGGTCCTACAGACTTGTGTGCATCCCAGTGGTGTAGCAGGTCTCTGACTACCTCCTCTTCAACTGTGCTGACTCAGCCTGCTTCCCTTCCCCATCTCCCAGCTCATGAGTCTGGGTGTCCAGGGAACAGCCAGTTCCACTGCTAAAGATTGAGGCAAAGTAGTTGTTGAGCACCTCAGCTGTTTCCTCATCCTTAGTTACCATGTTTCCCTCTGCATCCAGTAAAAGAGGGAGATTTTCCCTAATCCTCCTTTTGTTGTTAATGAATTTATAGACACATTTTTTATTATCCTTAACAGCTGTAGCCAGGTTGAGCTCTAGCTGTGCTTTGGATCTCCTAGAGCTCTCCCTTGCTAAATTAAAAAAAAAATAAACAAACACCACAGGTATTCCAGTCCCATATTGATTTCAACAACAACAACAACAACAAAGAGGCGATCAAAAAAAGAGATATAAATTAAGCTCCTTTCAAAAATTATTTTTCCCATATATTCTATGGTTGTTACATATGTAATAAATCATAATGTCATCTGTTCCACCTAGGTATTAAATTAAGCATGACAGAGATTATAATCTTTGTATGTGGTCTATTATAGTTGTTGTTTTTCATAAACCAAAAACAAATGAAAAATCCTGTCTGGAAGGTATTTGGTGATCCCATGAAATAGTTCTGAAAGTTTATAGCATTTAGAAATTTAGAAGACTCTTACAAAGCCTCACACATAAAGCAAAAACTCCAGGCACAAAGAAGACATTAGTGTGATCTGTTTACTAGCTGGTTAAAAATAAGAGGTGTGATTAGGAACAAAAGAAATCCTACAGTACCCTTGCCATCAACAGGATTTTCTATCCCAAACTTTTCAATATATTTAACATGCATGAGAGAAAATGAGGAATAGCAGAAGCATGTCTGGAACATGACTATCATGATGTGAGCATTTAAGAGTAAGTCAAAACAGCAGCAGAAGGACAGTAAGGCTGGTGAACTTTTAGGAGGAAGGACTGGACATTTAGGAGGATTTAATAGGACATTTGAGGGAATAGACGAGGAATCTACTCAGCTACGTCATGAAAAATCCAGAATGCTTAGAATTGTAACTCAGAGCAAATGGGGTGAGCTGGATGGGACCCTTGATGGGTCAGAGGAGTGAAACTCTTCCCCTTGGATATCGGCTGGATCAGTTCTCTGGTTTCCTAACTTGCACCATATAACACCAAGATTGAAAGAGCAAAAAGTCTAGGCTGTACCTTGTATTCTGCTTTTCTCTCTCGCTTACTGCAGTGATGTTAAGAATTTCAAGTTAGGTCTATGTAAAGTCTCCAACATAATAAAACCCAAGTTTTATTTTTGGGTAATCAAACAGAGCTAGTATGAGGTATATTCAGACAAATCAGAGGAGATCCTTTTTCACACAGTAGGCAGTAGAGCTGTGAAACTCATTGCCAGAGGGTGTTGCAGATGCTGAAAGATTATCTAGACCTAGAGGTTACTGGACAAAAATGTGAGGGGAAAGTCATTTAAGGGTACTAAAAATAAACTGATACTGTGTATTTCATAGAAATACTAAATACACATCCTACTGAATGCATGCACCATATGAAAAATACCTGGAGCCTGGCAAAGCACATAAGCAAAAGGGAAATGTACTTCACTGGTTCTGTTTTGACCCTTTTTTAATCATCTGCTTGTGACTAGTGTTTCAGACAGAATACCAAGCCAGCTAGACCTCTGTATGATCTAGTACATCTTATGTTCTTTTGATTTTAACACACAAAATATGCTATTTGGCTCCTTAGCATATAAAGATCAGTGGTTGCCTGCAATATTTCTAGCTGTACAGATATATAAGGCTTCTGTAGGCTCAAGTGAAATGAGGAGGAACCAAAGCCCTTTTATTTACAGCTTAAGTCTCTCCCAAGTTTTTCAAGGTCTTGTTTTGTTTTTTTTTTTTTTCCTTAGAGGGATGTTGGTAGTGAAGACTGAAGGATAGGGTGATGGCATGATCTTGTTATTAACTTTTTTTTAATGTTTATTATAAAATTTGTAAAATATATAGAAATAAAAGAAGGTACTCATCAAGCATTCACAGACTACAGTACTGTGTTCAGTTTTGGGCCCCTCACTACAAAAAGGACATTGAATGACTCATACATGTCCAGAGAAGGGCAACGAAGCTGGTGCAGGGTCTGGAGCACAGGTCGTACGGGGAGCGGCTGAGGGAACTGGGGGTGTTTAGTCTGGAGAAGAGGCTGAGGGGTGACCTCATCGCCCTCTGCAGCTACCTGAAAGGAGGGTGCAGAGAGATGGGGGTAAGTTTCTTTAACCAAGTAATAAGCGATAGGACAAGAGGGAATGGCCTCAAGTTGCACCAGGGAAGGTTTAGACTGGATATTAGGAAGCATTTCTTTACAGAATGGGTTGTTAGGCGTTGGAATGGGCTGCCCAGGGTGGTGGTGGAGTCCCCATCCCTGGAGGTGTTTGTCAGGTTGACATAGTGCTGAGGGATCTGGTGTAGCTGGGAACTGTTGTTAGGTAAATGGTTAGACTGGATGATCTTCAAGGTCTTTTCCAACCTAGACAATTCTGTGATTCTGTGATACTGCCTTGTGGAAGAGTTAAATTTCTGCTGAGGTATGTGAATTTGCTTTTGTGTGTTCACTTTTGGAAAGTAGTATTCACATCACTTCAGAGATGAGTATACTGTTTCAATAAAAATGACTGACAGAAAGGTCTACAGTATTGTTAATTGCCTGCAAAACAAGTGGGAGCATCTCATGGACATCTAAGTATTGAGTATTGCCTTACAAAGGGTATTGATTTAGATTACTTGGCTGGATTGAATAAACCCCGACAGCACACGTGCCTGCTGTCTTGATTCATGAAAATTGCTCAAGGCTGGAGGCAAGGAAAAAAATGTAGAGCATCTTATCAGTATGAAAGCTCAAGAATCTGATGCAGCAAAATATATCTTCAGTAACCAGAAGTTTGAATTACTCAGAGAGCAACCAGAGATGGGGGAAAACTCATAGGATTACACAGCCCCTTAGAAAGACTCTGTGCAGATTTACTTATATAAGATTACTGGTAAAATTAGGACAGGGTTCTTTTAGAAAATGAGAGAGAGGACATAAGGCACTTATGTATGTGCGTTTGAATCCCTATCAGTGTGAACACATCTGTGAAAGGCACCCTTGCATTGGTACCCCACAGCATAGTAGTACTACAGTCTTCTAGTGAACCTCCTAGATACAAAAGGTTCCACTTCATGAAGAAATACATATATTGTCTTTTATTTCGAATCCTGACTTCATGCAGAAGTGAAGAATATAAGTCCAGTATTTCTAGTGCTACACTAAATTTTATCCACAGCAGTAGTGGATTTTCTGGCAGATAAAATTCAAGCATATTCCAAAGACCATATATTGAAGGAAAATGGAAAAAACACCCAAAGCCCTATAATAACACTGCTACTCAGAAAGCTAATGACTTCACCCGTGTGGGCACTGTGATATGCCAAGGAGCAGAAGAGAGAAAACTGCTGATGCTTCACCATATGCTCCTGGGCCATGTCTTATGGACGGATGATGAGAGAGTAAACCAGTAGTGGGTCTTTCCTCATTCCTAACATGAACAGATCAGCTGTATTAGTCCAAAGGCAGAGGGAAAGGACACATTGAGTGTGTGCAAAGCTCACTTTCAATGGAATAGGGGAGGGGAAAGAAGATGGGGACACACAAAAGGATATTCCATACCATACAAGATCATGCTCAGCAATAAATCAGGGTAAGGAGAATGGGGTGGGAGTTTTGTCTTCCTAGGTGTCTGTTGCTCAGAGACTGTCTGCGCATCAGTTTTCTTGTGGAAAGGAGTTTGCCTTTGCATCTCTCTCCCCCTGGCCCCCATCTTTCCTTCACTACCTCTATTCTGGCCCAGAAGTTTTCTTGCTTTTTCTCTTCCTATTCTCTGCCTTGTCCTACTGGAAGGAGCAGGGTAATGAGCAAGTGGCTGTGTGGGTACCTAATTGCTGACTGGGGTCAACCTATCACAATATCATGAAGTTAATTAATATGATATTAATGTGCACTATAGTTGACTAATAGCTAAATATATAACTATGGTTATATAAATTAAGGTAAAGACAGGATTCATGCCAAAGATACATGCCAAGACTCCCAGCTGTTAGATTTTAGTTTATTCTGTAACAGATCCATGCTCTTTTATTCTTAACTCTCATCAAGGTTCATTTAAGTCCCTTAAGTTAGTTTCTGGAATGGAGTTACACCTTAAGACACATTAACAAAACCCCAGAATTTATAATAACTTTTATGCTGAATGGAATAAAGCAAATTTTGTCCCATCTGGGAAATACCATCCTTTTTCCCTGATTTCTCCAGTCTAACCATTTTTCTGCTTTCTTGTTCAATAAGGCTAAAATCTGTGTATTTCAAAAGAAAAATCTCCCACTGACTTAAATTTTTAAAAGTACAATCACAAGTAATGAAGTATAGCCTTACCAGTGCTATAGAGGTGCTCTTTTAAAGAAGGTCTATTAGGGCAGATTTTCCATGGTACTAGAATTTTCTTGTACTAGAATTACTAAAATTATCTAGCTCTATTATGAATAATTTACCTGAATGTTTGCATTCGTGACATAATACGTTTACATATCTCTGTCCACAGATGAAACTGCATCTTAGCAATTTGTAATACATTAAATAGTTATTCCTTTATGTTCCTTTCTTGCCTGCTTTAAAAGGAACACATCAGTGAACTTCTGTCAATGTCTTCTTCAAAATACCACCGAAGAATCTAGCAGGGACTTTGAATGTGAATCAGTGTAAACAATAACAGAGAATACCTAATGACTTCTTTATCCATTAAAGCAATATTACTTACTTTTTCCTTGTTACTTTTAGGGTGTAAATTCAGTTCCTTCTCTCTGTGACTGTATTTTTGCCAGTCCAAAGTAGATACTTACCAAAAAATAAGAAGTTTTAACAAAGCATAGTGTATCACAGAACCTCCATGTAGTCTTTTAAGGTCTAGCACACTTGTATTAATGTAGTGAACTGATATAACAATAGCAGACACTCAACTATCTTTCAGTGAATTCTGAGGGTTTTTTTTAACCCAAGAGAATTGTGTTATCTGGCATACGTGCAGTTCAAAAATGAAACATGTTCTTGTTTCGTTTAAAGTATATGTAATTAAGTAATTATTCTCTTTTCATCCACAGTTCTAAACAGCCTTTGCAAACATTAAACAGCCTGGGAAAGTAATTAAACATTCTCTCTCCAATCCCTAATCTTGTCAAATTGTGTGGTAAGAGATGTGGAAGGCTCATTAACAAAGGAAGAAATAATCCCTTATTTTATTACAAATATTAAGCAGCCAAAATGTTTACTAAAACAAAGCTCCAAAGTCATCTGTAAGTTTATACAGTGCTAAGTGGTGGCTTACAAAAGCAATGTATTTACCTGAGCTGAGAATCTTCTAAATTAATTTTCCTTGTTATTTCCTTTATGTTGTCCATTTTTAAGTCAACAGCAAATTAAAGAACTTTCAAAAGTTTTTCTGCTTTTTTGACAGCATATATTGACAAGCTCCAATAAAAATTTCCTTTGCTTGACAGAGAGTCTTTTGTTTCTTTTTCCAGCTATAGAAAAAAAATGTTATCTCTCCTTTAATATTTTGCCTTTCTTACATCCTCAACTCAAGATAGCTACATTAATGTTACAGGAAAAAAAAGAAAGACGACAGACAAAAGTTAACGTTGTGGTGCTGTGGGCATATTTGGTATCTTTGTTCTCTATTTTAATATATTTTACAGCCTTTTAAAACCAGAGTTTTCAAGATGAGCTCTGGTAATTTGATCAGCCACAAGGAGGATATGGACCTGGTCAGCAAAACAGGCATACAGTTAGTTGAAAACATTTGGCAAAATTGATAAGAAAATTATTGTAATATGTTCAGCTTCTGTTGTAATATGTTCAGCTTCTAAGTGCCTTTAAGGAATAAAGCTATATGAAGAACGAACAAGAGAGCCTGAGTGTATATTACAGTGCCAGATCTCAACTGTATTCACCAGTGCATTTGGTTTGCCAGGGCATATTCTGAAAGCAGTAAGTAGCTAGTTAAGAAATCTTCAAAAGCAGAAATATCATTAAACTAATCTGCAAACATGATTACTTAACATAATCTACTTGACTCTTAAGTTATTCAAATTTTACATTGGTTTTAAGTGTGAACTAATGCAAATTTCTAGGTCTTAGTCCTTATCCTACAAGCACAGTTCATAGAAATTGCTCAACTCATGGCCTGGACTTGGCTTTAGGCACCTGAAGTGCTGAAGTTAAGGATCTTCTGCACTGGTAATCAGAGCAGAAGTTTAGCTTTCCCTGGAAAGACTGATGAGGAAAGATCTTAGCCTCTCTCTGCCTCTGGAGAGGACAGAGGCAGGGGAAACCCAGCACCTTGGCTGGTGACAGGACTCTTCTGGTAGTCTGGGAGCTGGCTGGCTGCTGTAAACCAGCTGCATAGGTTCACTTGCAATGAGGGGAAATCAACAGGTATCCCTGGATGTTCGTACCAGTGGGTAGAACAGGGGAAGTGTAGGACCTACCTCTTTTAATGGGCAGAAACAGGCAGCCAGGTTAGGTCTGATGCCCAGCTTGATGCCTACCTACGGGTAGTTAGAGTCTACATGAAGAACAGCAGGCCCCTCCTGCTAATCCTCTGCTGCAACAGTGTCATGGTGCAGTGCCTGTGCATTGTTTCTTTTGTCTCTATTTAAAGAACTGTAATTTACTGGAAAATATATTCCTGAATATTACTGTAATAATGCTCTTGAGTCTCTTATATCACTGGCCACAATCGAAAGGGCAGATCTTGAGCTACTGTAAATCACACTAGCTCCATTGATTTCAGTAGAGCTATATTGATTTACTGCTGCAGAGGATCTGGTCTGAAATATTTCTGTGGTATTGTGTGCATTTAGAGTTAGAAGATTTACAGGTTCTATAATAAAGCTAAAAAGTCTCAGCATAACCATTCTCAATGAACAGTGTATTTCTTTGTCTTAGAGAGTATATAAACAATTAACTTTAGCAGCTCTAGTGGTGCAAAGTAGGAAAATTAATATCTGGGATAGTTCATTGATACTAGATGCTATGAAACATCTTAATCAATGCTAATTGGAAAATATTTCTTCCATTTATGTGCATTATACTGACATATTCAGGATGTAGGGTCATACTGCAACTGTCTGGGTCTCAGAATCAGAAGGAAAAAGACACACTTCAATGGCATGCCTTATAATCAGATGTATTGTGTATAGCTTTTTATACTTCAGAGTAAATGCTTTTAATGATAATTAGCAAAGTTATTTGTGAAAAAAAAAAATGCTGGATTCAGTGAGAGGAATGAAACATTAATTGTTGATAACTGGTTCACTAACAATTTTCAAAGGTCATTTCTAGTGCCACAATGAATTCTGCTTAAAAGCTTGTTTGAGTGTATCCTTTTCTCTTTTTCAGCAGATGGAAGGAATTATCATCATCATTGTTGTAGGGAACAGCAGTGCGCCAGACTATTTTATCAGTACTTTAAAACAACTGGAGTGCAGATGCAAAGGTCTTAGTCACAGTTGCCTAAAACCACATGCAGGTATCTTGTGAAAGTGACTTAATTTTAGATACATCAAATAGTTGCAATTTCCATTGGCTTTGCTTGGATAGGATCTGGATAACTTTAATATGTAAGTATGTAGGGTGGTGAGACAAGAAAGGTTTAGCCAGTGTAAAACCTTATCTGCAGAACAAGTGGTACCGCTCTATACCCTGTCCTTCCCGTCCTGACCAAATAGTCTTTTTGCTCTTTCCCCTTTTTTTATGGCTCCTTTATGCTCCTGGAGTACTTAGTATGTGTGCCAGTTCAGCTCACTAAGCTGACAGAAAACCCGGTGGGTGGGAGGAGAAAAGCAAATAGTTTTCTTTTGGCTTAGTTGAAGTGTCAGAAGAATGGCAAAAGTAGTTAAAATGCGTGGGAGAAAATGGCAAAGCTGGGAAGAGAGACAAGGCCCACTTTCTTTAGCAGAAATTAACTGCCAAATAAGATGTTGTTCTATCTAAATCTGGCATCCTTATGCAGTATATCCTAAACATCCTAGACTAAACACTGAAAAAACACTATTGTTTTGTGTCTCTGAAGGAGTATGCACACACTTAATTACTTAACATTCCTGTTATCTTAGAATATAGTATAGTAGTTAGAGAATTACATTTTAAATCATTAACACTAGAAAAAAGATTGTCAGAACTGGAATTCATGTTGTTCCACATGCTGTGTTTCATAGGAGCATGGGAAACATCTATAAGCACATGGTATTATCATGAGCAATGATGGTCCTTGACAGCGATTGTAATACAGGTGTCCAAACAACATGAACTCACTTTTTTTCTTTTGTTCATAGAAACTTGGAACTCAAATAGTTCATTTTAACTTCAGCATTTCTAGCTTGTAAGTGAACACGTTTTATGTTTTATCACCTGAAATGATCTTTTGCTGATCCCACTTAGTTCATTAGAATTCAGCTACCTTTCTCCTGAAATTTAACTACCCTAGATTGTCCCACTGTACAAAGCATGTCATCCAAGATAGGTACCTGTTGGAGGGAGGACAAAGAAGAAAATGCAGAATTAATCTGAATGTAAGGAAGAAAAGCAGAAATTTTCTGTGAGGTCATAAATTAATCCTTGACAAAATATAAAAGAAAATTACAATACGTGTTCTCAGAGCATTATACATCTGAACAGATGAACTATCTAAATGGCTGCAAATAGTCAGACAATCTTGCCCTCAAGCTAGAAAAAAAAAAAAAAAAAAAAAAAAAAAAAAAAAAAAAAGTAACTGTAACATCTGAGATACTCAGACTATTGCCTGTATTGTTATGTAGTGTATTGTCATTTTGATTGACTGTAGTATGGTGAGAATTCAGTATGTTGTTGTTTTATTTATTAGAACGATAGTTTCTGAAAAGTTGAATAATAATGTTCTTACAAAATGTGAATAGCAATGAGTGCTTTTCTGGATGATGTTTATGTAAAAATGTTTTGACTGATGTCTTAATTTAAAGATCTTAGGATCTGGGTAAAGAGTGTGATACCTTGTGTCCTGGGAATGGAATTTTAGTTGCAAATGTGCAATAACATGAGGGCAATGAATGAGTTATAGCTGATCACAAAGGTTCAAAAGAGTACAGTGGAATAATGATTTAGAACAGAACAGAACTGGATTTTCTATTTTATGAGATATTCTGTAATTTCATATATAGTTTATATAAAATGGAACAAAAGGAAAAATAAAAAACATGAAAGAAGTCTGAATTGCTCTGGGTTAATAGGAACAAGTCTGGTAAAACTAAAATATCTCATTCTCATGTGGACCTTTATATTTTCATCTTTATATTTATATGCATTTAAGTATATATATATTGTATGTGTGTATATGCATATATGTATATCTAAAAATGCATATTTTCTTAAAAAGTCTCCCAGCTTCAAAAATTGAAATGCTTCTTTTTGGAAGGCAAGTAAATCATATAAATTAAATACATCAATTGACTTGAAAAACAATTTGGAAAATTGGTTAATGATTCAATTTTGTTCCAAAATATGTTAGTAAAAAATAGAACTCTGACCTTTTTGAATAATGGTAAATTGAAGAAAATAAATGTGCTCATCACGGGAGCAGGCTTTCCCTTATTTTTCCCTCTTGCTGGCCTCCTAAATGCCTTCATGTGTCTCGTGACACAACCTGGTATAAAGATGATAGCAAGCAGAAATTTGCAACATAGCACATTAAACTTAAAAACTGTATTCATCTGAGGCAAAGTAAATACCATCAGTTTTGTTTTTCAGTGTTTCTTTCATACTGTGCTTTTGGGCCATTTTCACTCCATGGAAGAGTCCACCCATACAACTCCATGGATCCACAAAGTGTCCATCTGTTGGATGGACATTTTACTGCAGCCTGATTTGGACAAGCTCCCATCACTTTCTTGTTTGCTATTGCATGAACATGGAAGTGAAGGAATCTACACATCCTTCTCTATCTTAAACTGTTTTTCTTTGAGAGTCAATTTGCCCATGGCATTGTAATTTTGAGAGCGTTCTGGCCAGCTGTTTGGTGTCTAAATCATTCTCTGTGAAGAGTGTGCATCAACTTTAGAAAGGTATTGGTTTTTTTCTCCCCCAAGGAAAAAATGAAAATATATGTGTCTTTGCATAAATGTCATGCAGTGCTGTTGGTTTTTATCTTTAAACAAATAAATAACTTCTAGAACTATGAAATGCATTTGCATTTTTTAAACCAATGTTGTAATCAGGACAAAAAATGAGATTTTTACATTGAACATGAATGTAATCCATTGTGTAAATATTGGCTATCTGCCATGTAGTTAAATTTTTCCCAGCAGCTTGCATGGTGAGTCAAGACTGCTAATGTGTGCTAGTCCTAATCCTACACTGTTAAAGACAATATATATTACCTGAGGCCTAAACAAATTTCAATAAATATTTGGAAAATTCCCTGTGAAGCTACCATTAGTATTGTCCTTCTTGTTTTTCCATTATAATGTTAGTCTGAAATCACAATGGGCTTTTCCAGCAGTGACTCCCATACTTCGGGGTTTTTTTGTGATTTGTAGTGCTATGGAAAGTGGTCTAACTGGCTCACAAAGTTTAAAAGAAAAATGTGCAAAGTGCAATTCTCAGTGCAAGAAAGATGAAAGCTTGAAAATCATTCTGTGATTAGAAAACATGGGAGCCCCCACATTACAAGACAGGAACAAAAAAATGCATAGAGCGACAGGTTAAAAATATCAAGACATCAAGCAACCGTTTCATTCCTTACCCAGAAACAACAACTGTGCAAGAACCTCTCAGGTGCCTGTAAAGACATTTCTGATGGCACTGCTGAATATCTTAAGAATAAAACTCATGTCTTGGGGGAGGGAAGTGGGGAAGAGAGGGAGAGGGGAAAACTGCTGTATAACCTAACAGCAATTTTTCCATCTCAAAATATTTTTTTCCTTCAGCTGAGAGCTGGCATTTTATCATTTCAGCATGTCATATTGTTACATTGCGCAATGATGTTATGCACTGAAATATCAGTTTCACCTAAAAATTGAAAGTTATGCCACACACCCATTTTCAGCTAATAAGATGTCTGTTAGTTCATATAGCAGGTTTCTAAGGCAAAATGTAGAGATGAGCTTGTCTGAGTACTGTGATATATTATTCATATATCTTAAAATACACCTAGTTTGCCTTCCTATTTTGAATTCAACACTTCCTAGATTAAAAAATTTTAAAGTTTTTCTAATTAAAAAACCCTAATATGTGTTTGTTTATTAAAAATATTTTGTCTTTGTTCAGAACGAATGAGCATGCTTTCTTCATTGTTCTATATTCCATAATCTAGTAAATAGGAATATGCATTGCTCCTTAATATTTATTTCCGGGAGTTGCTTAATAAATGTAGAAGGTGACATTTTATGATTATGTCTTATCCAATTCTGTGTATACTGGAAATGAGATCTGAACATGGAAAATCTTCTCCCTGGCAGCCTCCTTCATCCTTTATTTTTTCCCTATGGCTAAGGTGTGTGAGGGCCCATAAGGAACTGGGACAGCCCCAAGCATTTATCACTCAAATGTGCAGTCAAGAATGAAATAAATCTATGGCAGTTTTGCTAAAAGGGAGTATGTAAAGCATGAAGGTTTCAGCTGTACTTCTTCATGTTCTTAGCAGTTTCTAAACTCATCTGAGGAAGAGCATGGCTTATAAAGCTGCATCATTCCTCGTCTTCTTGTATTAGACTGAGTTCTAAGAATATGTCAATTTTGTGGATCCAGTTTGGTCTAGGCTTTTGAATAAACTGTAAAAATATTTAATGCCTATGAAAATTAGTGTGTAACTTTCTTGAAAAAATTCTTTAGTGATATGGTTTATGAGTACTGGAATAATTAAACCAACCTCAGAATCTCCAATCTTTCAGTGCTGCAATGCAGAGTGAAGGAAGAGGGCATGAAGATCGTAACACAACTCAAACCATGGATAAAAAGCTATCCTTTTCTCTGCAGGTTGATTGAAGCCTTGCATTTTCTCCTGTCATTTTGTGAGTAACTTTGCTTTCATTATCTTTCTTTTCCCTAATGTCCTCTTTTGTTGCACTGAGTGAGTTATAATAACTCATCACCTTAAGGTAGTAGTAGTGAATCGAAATAGGATGGTTTGGTGTATCTGAGTTCTTTTATCAACAGAAGGTGTCTTTGATTTTTTTTCAGTGAAAATTGTTTTGGTTTCTTCCACAAACTTTCACCACTGCATTTTGGGGGTGGCAGCAGCAGGAGTGGGTTCAGTGAGAATGATTGCCTGGAGTGTTTCTTAGACAATATTTTAGAATGCCATGTTGCAGAAACACAAAAATCTCTTCTCCCTCTCCCTCTCCCTCTCCCTCTCCCTCTCCCCTGTCTCTTA
>NW_020799095.1:81119031-81150280 GCF_003259725.1 Athene cunicularia | reverse complement strand
TTTTTTTCTTTTTTTTTTTTTTTTTTTTTCACCTGGATAGTCATGCATAATGCAAGGTTAAATTCACACACTACCAATACGGTTGGATTTCTTCACTATTGTAGAGCACAACCCAGGCAGATCAGTCAGTAGAACTGGCACCATACAGTGAGCATCCTTCAAAAGCATATACATAATGTATATATTAATTTTGACTGAGGCCACTGAAAAAATATGTTTGTATGCCTTTGATATACAAATAAGATTCTGAAGATTGGATTTGAAAAAAAAGAATTCTACACAAATGTCAGAACTCCATGTCTCTCCATGCAGGTTTAGTCTGAGATTTTCAGATGGATAACTGTTTTAATTTTATACATTTTTAAGTTATTTTTTCATTGAAGCAGGAAAGTACACTCATAAATCAGTATTGTTTAGCAGTTGTTTTGCACATTGCATTCTTGTACAGAGGTGTAGGATAGGGCCCTTCATAAATTATTTTCTTACACCTGTATTGCAGCTTAGTGTTATCTTATTCCAGAGAAGTCCTTTGCATGGACTAAGATACTACTGAAAATGAACAAAACGCCACCGCCTGTTTCTGTTCTGCTTAGTCTTCAGTCAGAGCTGATGGGGGGAAAAAAAGAAATTGCTGTTTTACAGGCGATCCTAGGTTGTGGAGGCGTTGGTTTGTTTTACATTGGAATGAAATGTCAGCAGTCTGGAATCTCTGGCAAAGGCAAACGTTCTGTTTTGGTGCATCTGTCTGCTGGAGATCCTGAATACCAGATGGGTGCCTGGGCACCCGGGGAGCTGGAGAGCAATCTCAAGCTGCTCTACCAGCTGGCTGGGAAGGCAGAGTGCAGACCAGTGGCAAATCAAGCAGCCAGTAAAAGGATAAGGCATCTGGCCAGAGGGAGAATGGTGGAGTCTGTCAGGAAGCTGGGAGCTGGGCAGCAGGCGAGCTGGGCTGGAGCCACCCATGCTCTTGGCCAGTTGGCCAGAATCCCTGCTTGCCAGCTTGATATCTCTCCAGATGATTGCTTGTCATCCTGGTAAAAGTCATGAGGCCATATTTGCAGTTTAGGAAAACTGGGGGCAGAAAGGTCTTATTTTGGGTTATTTATTTTATTATTCTTGAAAGGCTAAACAGGGCATTTTCCAGCTTTTTCTCCCTATATGAAATTTAGAGATTTGATAACTTTTTTAAAATGGCAATCAAGAGTATGATGTAGGTCCAGTGCCACAACTTTGAGGAATTGTCTGTGTGTCCTAATTTTGTCTGGGACATATTTTTCTTCTTAGTAGCTAGAAAAATGTTGTGTTTTGGATTCAGTATGGGATTTCATATGAGAAAAATGTTGATAATACACTGATGTTTTCAGTTGTTGCCAAGAGATTAAGGACTTTTCAACTTCCCATGTCCTGCCAGTGTGCAGGTGCACAAGAAGCTGGGAGGAAGCAGAGCCAAACCAGTGGACCCAAATTGGCCAATGAAATATTCCATATCACGTAACATCATGCTCAGTACACAGATGATGGTGGGCTGGAAAGCTCTCTCTTTTGGGCTTGCAGGTTTGGGATTTTCTCTATTCTGGGACTGCTAGCCAGGAATGGGCTGGGAATCGGTCAGTGAATGGTGAGCAATTGTGTCGTGCATAACTTGTTTGTATATTCTATTATTACTATCATTATTATCATTATTATTTTAATTCTATTTGACTTCAATTATGAAATTGTTTTTATCTAAATCTACAGAGTCTACCTACCTTTATATCTCTAATTCTTTTCCCCCTCCCCTGGGTGGAGGAGGGTGAGTGAACAGTTGTGTGGCTGTCAGCTGGGTTTAAACCACAACACTGGTTTAAGTCTTGTAGGACTGGCCAACTGAAAATAAATTTCAGATAAGTTAGATCATTTTGCAGATCTAACTGCAAAATAGCTTGCAAAATACAACCACAGATAATGACTTAACATTACTTCTCTTTCCAAGTACTTTCTGCTTTAAATTCTGAATGTGGGGTGAACGTGAATTTGAAAACTCTGTCATGAAAACATAAAATAGAAACTTTCTTGAAAATTGATGCAATATTTTCATATTTCTATTCTTTCTTTGGACAATTCTGCTTTCTGGAAATATTTACATAAAATAACTGGTTGGGCAATATTTTTAAGTGGAAGCTTTTTTAATTAGACCTAATGGGTAGAGTGAGGAAAAAAAGGTTTATAAGCCCTTCTTGAGGTCTAAAATAGAATCAGTAACCTTCAAAGGTAAATACAATTTTAAATCCATTATGTAGCATGATTCAGGATAAGCATTAATTGACTAGTCAGCAGTCCATATTCAGCTGCTTGAACATTTGTGGAGAAGACACTCGAAAAGCTACAAACTCAGCTGAAGTGAAACCACATGCACTTCCTATCATATCTGCAAAGTGGTTTTGGTAGTACTTAGCAAATTCCATTTAAGAGTTTTCTTATAATATTAGATTTAAACTCAGCCTTGCACCTGGAGACTGCAGCTACAGCTACCTAGATCATTCTGTATGCATGAGAAAGTTTAGAGTGAGGCAGGTGGAGATTTCTTTCTAGTGTAGAACCCAAATCTTAGAGACCTGTGGCAAGTTTGATTAATCACTCTGCATCCTACTTCATAACTAATACTTACAGTTTAAGAATAACTGCTTTGCTTTGTCCCTGCTGTGGACTGGAATATAAAAATATGTGGTCATACACACTGTGCATGTACGGTTAGTTTCTGTTTTAACCCTCCACATGTGTCTGAAGGTTCTCTTTAAAATATGATAACCTGAAGCACAAGCATATGCTGAACACTACAGATTGTATCTTTGCTGCAGTGGTAGTGTGAGCTTATAGGGTTAATACCACTGATGTATTTATCATCTACTTGTGTTCAATTTCATTATTATGGTGATGTGTAAATTTAATAGCGATCTTACTTGCAACCTGTTTGTGCTAGTCATTTAGTATATTCTTCACATGAAATAGGATAAAAAAGAAATCTAATCCTGTTAAAATCTGGAGCCCAGCAATGCAGTTCAGTCATTTGCAGCTGATGATTCAAAACAAGTTTGCTGCTCCAGCATGGATGATGACAATCTTTGTGTCTGGTTCAGTAGATACACTAGTCTGACCAGAGCCATCTGCCAGAGTGATTGACATGAGCAGTTTCTTAGGGCAGCAAAACAGCCCTGCTTGCTCTGTCTCTCTCAACAACTTGGGAAGTCAACTTTCTTGCTGAGCAGAGCAGATCACGGTGGAAGCAGTAGATACTGTTTGAACCAACAAGGGGAAGCATATCCAGTCAGAGTTCTGGATGCAGGACCAGCAGGCAGGAACAGGTCTGGCTTTCCAGGACTCACATTTTGTTTGTTCCTCCTCCTTTACCCACTGACCTCTTATCTTAGGATGGCTATGTTCTGCTTTATCTCTTCTGAGAAGTCATGATATGGCTTTGAGTTCAATCATGACACAAACAGCTGAGTAACCTGTGAATAAGTGTTACATAGTTGAGTTATACTGTTGAGTATATGACTGAGTCAAGTTTTGTCCATAGGACTCCATTAAGACAGGAAAGACTGACTCGTATTTTGACCTGTTAGGTTGCTAAAGGCAGTGCTGTAATAGCTGAGAAATTACAAAGTGTGACATCTTCATCTTATGTATATTTTAGACCAGTGTAGTAAGAAATAGCTTGCACTATTGCAGGTAGAGGGCTAACCTGCATAATTGTTCTTTTAAGTCTTTGAAAACATCTGACACATCTTTCTAATCAAGAGAAAAATATGTTAACTGTACTGGAAGCAGTTTATGGCTTATTTGACTAAAAAAAAGCCATCATTAACATGCAAATGAAATATAATAGCCTTTCTTTTGTTATTAGCATAAATAGTGTACTGGTTTCAGTTACAAAGAAGTGTCACAGCAATACTGAAAATTTTGTGGGATGTTTTAAATATCATGTTTAAGGTAAAATGCAGCATATATGAGTAGGGATTAATTGACTGGATGAGGTAAAGTAAAGTTCAAATGACAGGCAGGTATTTGATATCCCAAGGTAGAGGTTTATGTTTGACTCATTTCTACTCTAATCTATGCCTTTGAAATCCTTCCTGGTACTGCAGTACAAGTCATGAAAAAAACTAATACAAAATTAGTCCAGTAGTTTGTGTGTTCTTCCTAACAATGTTCTCTGTCATTGTTTTGTTGTTTTTTGGGTTTTGGTTGTTTTGGTGTGTTTTTTGTTGTTGTTTGTTTTGTTTTGTTTTGTTTTGTTTTGTTTTGTTTTGTTTTGTTTTGTTTTGTTTTGTTTTTTAAACTGCTCTACATATATGCTGGTTAAATAAAAAATTGTACAATCCAAGATAGTAAAAGTAAGATCGAGAACAATCAAGGTATGTTTTTCAAAGCTGGCTACAAATCTTTCAAAAGGCTAGTTCAGTCAGTGAAAGTTCTGACTGGGGCCTCCTACTAGTATTAGTAGTATTACTAGTATTATGTATGAGAATTCAATATTTGGTATCTATTTGAAGTTCTACAATTAAACTTGGGTAGCACTCAAGGTAGAACCCTATTGCCTGTGCAGGAACCCAAATATAAAAGATGACTTCATGTTGCTTATTGGTCTATTTGAATTAAAGATTGTAAGTGACAAAACAAAAAAGCAGGCTTCTTTCAGCTCTAATCATGACCTTTCATTCTTCGTATCTGTTTTCATTCAACACCTGTTTTCTTTAAAATGTATTTCTGGTTATTTTGTACTGAGCAGGTGTCAGATTTTTTAGGATCTCAGTGAGAAATACACTATCGCTCAAAGCTTGTTAACTAATTTATCAAGTAAATGACGGTAACTATAGAAAAGGTTGTAGCAATCTCACTTTGTTTCTCTTGAGCAGGGTTCCTGTCCCCAGCTCAGAGTCCTCCTGTACTCTTATGTTGACAACACAGATTTCTTGATTACTGATAGCAGTCAAATCCAGAATGTGAATTTAGAGAGCTATTGGACAATATGCTCCCACATCCCTATCTCAATAAAGGTATAGTTCCCAGACCAGTGCGTATAATATTTCAAGTGGACAAGACAATGCACTATCATGTATAATTATGATTGTGTATTGAACATGTGCACTTTGCTTAACTAGGCACTGATGACTTTTACATGGATTAATTATTCTATAGAACAGTTGCACAATATCCATGTTGTGGAGGCATGCACTTGATTAATCATGGATACTCTGTCATAGGTGGTTAGTAAGCGATAGAATATTCAGTGTGAAACCTATATATGTGAGAAGGAAGCAAGCATGTGGATCACAATCTCTTCATTCAATAGTTTTCTAGCTGCACCACTGCACTGGTAATTTGGGATTATTTGGGATTGGGTGAAAAAAGGAATTGTAAAATTAAAGGACCTCAAGGAAAGTGATTTTGCAGAAGTATCCTTCCTGATATGACATAGTACTTTTTATGCTATATCTGTTGCCATGAAAAAGAAAGGTGGCTGTTCTGATGGTTATACAATCATTTAGGATTTACTAGGAAAAATTCAGTGTCTTAAATTCACACTGTTTAAGCAAATGAATTACAGACTTTGCATCACTCATGATGATAATAGAAGACAAAAATTATTAGGTTTGATTCTAGCTTTTGCAATATAGTGATATTTAACATGAGTTAGATATAATTTATTGCATTAGAAAGTACAGCTGTTTTGTGTGGGATCAAAGGCATTGACCTCTGCATTGTAATACATCTGCAAAACATGCTTATTATATTATGGCTGAAGTGATATTTCCCTTTTCTTTAATCCATTATTTAAACGTGGATGATACTCTTCATTCTGAAACATACATAAAAATGAAGAAAAAAGCACAACCAGTATGTAAAGCTAAAGTCACCAAAACTCTGTGAAGTCTGTGATCTTTATATCATTAACTAACTGAAAGCTTGCTAATCTTGAGATTATTTATGACATAATCCTCATGTGGAGCTACTGAATTTTTAAAAATTATTAGTTTTAAGTATGTGTTTTCAAGATACGTTCTTCATGCTGTTTTTAGAGTCAGGTTATTTGCTTGTTGGTTGTGGTGACACAAGCAGCAGTTTTACTAAAACATTTTTATTGACTTGGTCCATTCATCTGTGAATTCATTTCAGTAGTGTACATGCTTTATTTGATAATCAGGAAGCACTAGAATAGTTTTACAGTGCTCTGATTAATTCATCAAGGACAGTACTCCATAATGGAGACCTAATGGAGCACTGAGAACCCAGTTCTGTGCAGCGTATGAGTGTCTTGCATTTGACTTAAGCAAAAATAATGAACATTCGTCACTTCTCAATATGTGACCATTAGGGAACACATCATGATTTCAAGGGTATCACCTATTCTCCTCTCCACTGCATTTTTCAATGTTACCTCATTATTATATGGACAAATGTAAATTACAGACCTCTCCTCTTCACCAGTATAGTTCAAGTGATGGGAATATGACTGTACGGTGGATTAGATGATAGGTGCTACCCATAGCCAGAGGCTTTCTTAGGAGAAGGCTCATGCTTTCATACACTGGCATGGTGCAGCAGCTTGTCACGGGCTTCCTGAACCTGCAAAGTAGGAATGCCAACCCAGCACAAGAAGATGTGCTGCAGTGGTAGTAAAAAGTGTGCCATGGCACAATACTCAAAGAAGGGGAAGTTGTGGAGCAAGGACGACACCTCACTTAGTTGTTCTTCCTGGTAAGAAAACAAAAGTATGAAGTCCAGTATAAAGTCAAGTGTACGTATATGCATGTGGAATTTGTGCTGTACAGATTATCTTAACCGATCAAATATATGTTTTAAGGTAAAAAAGGGGAAAAAAAAAAAACACCATTGCAAATGCAATTTATGCCTGTGCAGAGAGACAGCACAAGACGTGTACATCACCTATAAATCTGAGTGACATGTATGCCTTTATGGGTTTTTGTATATGGAAAGGCATATAAAAAGAGCATAAACTTGAAACTGGAATTTGGCCAGGAACACAAGCCAATAATACTTCTGAAATATGATGCATTTTTGCTGTCATTTGGTTTTAATGCAGATCTAGTACTGTCTGCAGGATTCCTAAACTTCAGATTAAGCTCCGTTTTCAGATGAAGTACAGTATTTCTAAAAGCAGCTACTAGATTTAATTATGTTCATTAAAGTAAGATTCGGAACTATAATTCTAAGAGCTATTATGAAAATTCTTCAACTTTTTTACATGTTTGGTTTTATGATGCAATTAAACATTGGCTGTGAGGTTTATTGTCATCCTATATAATGTTTTGTCATTTTAAAACAAGATTATAATTAATGTGGAAGTAAAGACATGTGAAGTAGATGATCAAAAATACAACATAGTACCTAGAAATCTGAAGGTGTTTATCATCTGCAAGCATATCTGTACTATTTCTCTGGTTAGATGTATATAACATATGTTGTTTTTAAAATATATTGATCATAACTAGTCATTCATATAATGCACAAAATAGCACAGTATCTGTAGCTGTGAAAAAAAACATGTTTCCAAAGATTTCCTGACTACTAATTTTTTAAGAGATGGTGGTGCAGGCATCTGCAAGTTTTTACATATTAAATGGAAAATATTTTTTTTGTATTAACTTAACATGTAAATAGTTTATGACTGGAAAAACAGTCAGGGTAGTGTTTTTATCGTGGGTGAAGATTCTCTACTGTCAAATAATTTTGTTGGACTCTGGCCTGTTCTTTCCTTTGGAGCATCTGCTTGACTACCTGTTTTTTGTTTGTTTGTTTGTTTTTGTTTGTTTGTTTGTTGTTTGGTTTGGGTTTTTTTCCCCTGACACTAGCAAGGATTTTTAAAGTTTTATCCTGATATCAAACTTCACAACAAATGGTCAACAAAGTCAAAAGCTAAAGGAGAAATGGATGACAGACCTATGATCTGTATGACTACCTAAGCTGTTATTCTGTTTGTCTCAGTGTGTAGCAGTGACATTACTGATGCTTTCACATTTCTTGAGCTGCCTCATCCAATCCTCCTTCACTTGTATATCTGTGCATACATAGTTTCTTAGTGTGACAATGGTTAACACAGAGAAATGCTTTTAGCTCTCTGAAACTCATGTGGCTTAGTGTGAGGGCCTGTCTACATACAAGTTCCTGCAGACATGTCTTTCCTTTCATTCAAGTACCCACTGACTTTAGTTTCATCTTTTTTTTTTTTTTTTCTTTGCATTCACAGATTGTCACCTCATTCAGTTATTGATCTCTTCTTTGCTATGAATTCACTCAACACTGCCATCCCAGATTTAAAACAATTTCCGTGGGGGAATCTTGAATCTATTGCTTTGAACTTAATTGACTTTTAAATTGAATTGAAGGAAGGAATAAAGTTCCATTTCTATTCTAGCTAGTTTGGTTCTTCTGAGCTAAAAGGAGAAAGATAATTTCTGCTGTCAAAACAGTCAGACATGATGCTGAATGCACATGAACTGTGTTGTCAAGTGCATAGGTTATATTTTCCAGTTTCTTCATCCTAATGTTGCTCTGCCCCTACCTGTTCAAAGGTACAAGTTGTTTAGGAAGTCTGGTAGTTTCTTTGTTGAATTCTCAGCTATTGCTTTGCAATTCTGTTCAGAAGGTCACGCTGTATGTCTGAAATCCTACAGCATGTGGTGTGAGTAATTTCCCTCTTGGACACAGTGGGGTTTCTAGGTACAGCTACCTTCTCTTAGGCTTTCCTAGAGGGAAAAGCCCACAGCACTGCAAAGGTTAAGTGAGATGGCCTTTGGGGCATTGCAGGAAGTTTTCCAGTCTGTGTTTGTCTGTTAACTTCTGTCAAAAATAGTCCTGCTCATTATTCTTGTTAGCTTCTCATTCCTTGAAGTTTGAAATAACTATATTTCAGGCGCAGACATAGTGTGTGTTAACATGACAGACAAACATTTAAAGTGGCTGTCTGGTCTGCTGAGGTAGCATTGATTATATGCTCTGCCATTACCAGAAAGTACAAACTTAAGAACCTCACTCTAAGTTGCTAGCCACTTTGGCTACTAGCCATATCCAGCCTGGCATGGCCAGTACAAAGCACCATCTGGTGATCATTTCATCAGTCCTTCAAGTTGAGGCATTTGCTTTTCATAAAAAAGAACTGTAAACATCTAGCTGTTTTGCAAATTACAGCAAATTTCTCAGTTTCTGTGGAGATAGCACAATTCAGTTATGGCAAGTGATTATGGTGGCAAAATTATATGTAAGGAGCAACTGCTGTATTAGGAGGCTAAAACACTTCCTGCTTTTTAACATTTCTTTTTACTGCTTTTAGTATTTCTGTGGAAGGGATACCTGAAAGAGCATATTCTGGACCTGATTGTGGAAGTGGCAGTAACTCCCACAGCAATGGAATCCTGTACCAAAGTTCACCTGACTGCCCTTTGGTCAGTTTTATTGATCCACTTTGTTAGGGGTTAAGTCTGAGGTTTTCAGTCTTTTATCTGTGCTGTGCAGAAATCTGTAGGCCATATTCAAAGTTGTATTAAATTTGAAGGACTAGATTCCACAGTTGTCTTGGAAATGTTTAGAGGTCTGTAAACTGACAAAAGTTGAAAGTCATTGCTTCACAAATGCAACTCCATCATATGAGGAGAAATCCATTGCTATTTAACTAGAGAGTACTCCAACTGATCTCCTTTTGTACTGACAGAAATCATAGAATCGTAGAATAACATGTCAGAAAAGGCCCTTAAGGTCCTTGCGTCCAATTATAAACCTAACACTGCCAAGCCCACCAATAAACCATGTCCCTAAGCACCATGTCAGCACATCTCCAGGGATGGTGACTCAACCACTTCCCTGGGCATCCTGTTCCAATGCTTGACCCGCCTTTCAGTAAAGAAATTCTTTCTAATATCCAATCTAAACCTCTCCTGGTGCAACTTGAGGCCTTTTTCTCTCATCCTATTGCTTAACACATGAGAGAAGAGACCGACACCCACCTCACTACCACCTCCTTTCATGTGGGGGTAGAGAATGACAAGGTCTCCCCTGAGCCTCCTTTTCTCCAAGCTAAACAACACCAGTTCCATCAGCCAGTCCTCATCTGACTTGTCCTGAACAAGGATTATTTTATTCTGTATGCCAAAGCACATCTCAGCGTTATCTATCCTAGGTGGTACCTATAAACAGAAATATAATCAATATGGCAATTCACGTATTATGATAATGAATAGTCAGTGAAGAAGAGATGCAATAAAGTGCAGTTTTCTTTTCATGTTGACCTTTATCCATTCAGTTGATTGGCATCTATAAATACAGACAGAATATTGACAATAATAAAATTTGAGATAGGTCCATCAGAATAAACAATGGTACTAGTAGTATAGTATGAGCTGTAAGTAATCAAGACCAGCATCTGTAAAGCTCATGTGGTACTATCCGTGAGAAGAAAGATTACTAAAAATTAAGGATGGATTTTTTTTTCTTCTCTTTACTTAGTGTTGCCAGTGAGTTGTAATGTGAACAAAAGTTAGCTGAGTACCTTTTTATTCATTAGTTATGCCTGAGAGTGATTCTTTGCAGCATCTGATCAGATGGTGAAACAGTTCATGAAATAAAGAGCTTGAAGTTTAAGCAACTGATTGTAAACCCCACAGAGTTAATTGCTAGATATTCAGAACTATATAGGTTTAAAAACCCAAATGATATCACAATCTATGTAATGTAGCAAAGTCAGAAAAAAATAATTCTCTTGTGAATATAGCAAAAAAAACTCAGGGTGGGAAAAGAAGTGGCAGATATACCAGGAGTGGCATCAAGTTTACTGGAATAAGTACAAACTTAGAACCAAGGCTTTGAATGGCACTGCTGATGTTTGCTGCAGATATATAGTACTATAGGATTAAGAGTTCTGAAGGAATCTCTCCTTTTTGTAATCTGTCCTGTCCTTCCTATTCCCTGTTTTAATTATTTAGTCTTCAGACTTCTCCCTTGTTCCTTCATATTCCTGCCTCTAAGACACTTTCTTTGCTTCAGAAAACTCACTAGGCTCATTAGACATACATGCACCATTTGCCTGCATCCTCAGTAAGAGCCTTGGAAGACAAAATAAAATGAATGAGAACTGAAAATGGTGCTGAAGAGGATTTAGAGTTGAATCTAAGCTTTCTGATACAACATTGAATAAGCATCCAGTTGTTCATGGTACAAATAACCTCTGTATTTTTCTCAAATCTCTGCTTTTTATGGCATCTAAAACTCTGTAGCAAGGAATATGGTAAACATAAATTCTTTTCTTTGCCAGGCCTTTTGATGTGCCCCTCTCCCCATCTGACCCCTCATCTTAAGATGTGAGGAACAAGGCCAAATTTCTCGTGTCCTCACGAGGAGCAAGAGGGTCACTGGGAGGCAGCTGCTAACTCCAGGGTTTAAAAGCACTGAGATTTGGAGAAAAAGCATAGACTGGAGCATTTCCTATCCTTCTTTGTCCTATTTCTCAGGTTCTTTACAGAAGGGTGATTTCTATCCCAGCAATTACCGCCTCTGGGTTTTTTGTTTTCCAGTTGTAGCTCTGGAACTGCTGATGAGCCAAAATCTTCCTAGCCGCTCCCAGTAATGCAATCTGTTGTTTATATTTAAAATTATTTTAATTGTTTAATTAGCATTTAATCACCTAAACTTTGGTCTTGTGTTCTGAGTTTTGATGAGTTGTGTAATATTAATTTTTGGTCTCACTTTCCTTTCAGTCTTTCCCCTACACGTAGGCTGAGAAAGTGTTTAAAATATGCTGAAAACTTCTGTTTCCTTTCAAAACCATTTAAGTATCTTCAGCTACTAATTGAATTTAAAATTTCAGTAATATTATTCTTTTTGAAAACATCAAAATCAGATCTGAACTGGAGAAAAGATTATTAATACAGTAATAATGTAATATTAGTGGTTTGGTCATGGTTAAGTAATTAGTAATTAGTAGTTTGGTTATAGTTGAAGATAAAATAAAGGGAAGGACTGGGACAAAGTATCTTCCCAAAGTCAACTGACAAGAACTAACAAGGTTCAGTTGCAGGAGGTTGCCTGAGGAAGGGTAGCTTGTCATAGAGCATATCTATATTTTGCCGTTACATAATTCAGCCTAATAGTTTGGTAACATACTGAGTATGCATCCCATTGGGATAAAAACAATTCCTTGGTTGTGGACAAATAAATATCAGAAAAAGATATCATAAACCCAAGTACAAGTTGTTTATTGAAAAAAAATATTTTAGTTTTCTGGAGTTTTTTTGCTGCTCTTGTTCCAGATTATACATTGGAACACTAATCAGACTGGTTGGGACACAGGAGTTTCATCACCAATCAGTTGTGCAGAGATGACTGTAGGGAAAGGTCAGACTATGTGTGGAGTCCATGCTGGTATTGAGAACCACTGTTCATTTGCCCAGGTAACATGCTTAGAGGCCCATGTGAAATCTCCATTATGTCCCTGAGTCTCACAGGGCTTCCAGCAACACAGAAGGAAGGGGTTGCAAATGCCATCTCCTGCCTGAGCTGAGAGGTGGCTTATAGTCCCATACCAACTAACACTAATGCTGTCTGTGGATGGGTCAGCTACTCTGCTATTTCAGTTCAAGGCTAGGTAAGCAAACCTGCCTTTGATTTCGAGTGACATAGTTGGTTTTAGACTAAAAATGTGCAAAGAAGGAAGCTCTCCCAGTTACCATTACTCTTGCCTAGGAGGCAGTAATGCCAAATGAGAGCTGACTCTGTTTCCTGTCCCTCCCTTTCTCCCTGCCTCTTACATTCCCTCCCTCCCTCCTGTAGGGTGCCCTCTTTTGTCTAGTCTGGCACTGCAGAGGGAGAGCGTTACCAGTCTCAAGATCAAACTGATCATTGCACACTGAATTTATACATTATTGTATCTATGTTGCCACGACCGTTCTTTGACATAAGGGGTATTTGGTATTATTAAGAAAATATATATAGAATAACTATAAGGGCCTAAGACCACTGATTTTTAATTGAGTGCACTAGTGTTAGGCAGAACAATGGTGTATCTAGTGAAATATACTGAAAGATGTCAATGCAATGGTTAAGGCCACTGTTATTTCACTACCTGTAATAGAAACTGCAGTCTGTAATCATTACCTCAGCAGAATAACTTGCTTGTTACTCAGGGTAATTGGTTATTGGTCATAAACTTTACCATAAACTAGCACTCTAAAAGCATCTAGAAGAAAGATATTGTTGACAGTTGCTGTGCAACTTGCTGTTAAATTCAAATAACCAATGAAAGCAAGAAAGGAAGGGTAAAACATGTTTACTAAATGAGAATAAGAAGGATGCTGATTAAACATTATGACTGTCAAACCTGATAAACTTTTCTTAGGGACAGACTCATTCATAGTGGAGTGAACCAACTGAAGTAAAAAGAGTAACTTCGAATTAAAATCAGTGCAAGGATTTGATTCCTCGGTGTTTTAACTGTTAAAACTACTACCATTGGACCTGTGTACATAATGTCTAGAATTTACTTTTCCCATTTTATAATGTCTAATTTTGGAAGGTTTGGAAAAGAAATAAAGTGTAATTTGTCTTATACCGCAGAATATGTCTCAGATTCTACTGCTTATATTATTTGTAAAAAGACGAGATATCAGAATATATTAATCAATTTTTTATAAGCATTAGGTGAAAATAAGAAGAGCGTAATGCATTGCAGCATCCATCATACACATCTGTATGCAAACCTTATTTCATACATAGAATAGTATACTGGTATCAAAATGGTGGTAGGAAGAAATGGTATTATTATCTTTTTAGAGATGATTGTAGACAGAAGTTTCCTTTAACACAAAGATATTAAAATGAATCTTTCAGTAGACTTAGTCTTAACACAGAAACTTGATCTTAACACAACATTTGGAACTTAAACATCTCTCATAGTGATTTGGAGCTCAGTATCAAGATACATTTTGTAGAAATTTCACTTTTCATTATATATTATTAAAGATAGCTAGATTTCTTTGTCTTTAATGCTGGCAAAGCTTTCCTCTGCAGGACACTTCACATGCTTCTGGATTGTTTTTTTTTTTAAGCTGCTGCATGAATGCCCAAGTTATCTGTGTCAGAGCAGAATTCAAGTACTGTCTCTAGCTTTGTATCTGTAGGCATCGTCTTAATCTGTAGGTCTGCTGTCACACACCCTTCTCAGTACTAGAAACATTGTGGTACAAACACTTACATCATGTGACTAATACTGGTTCCAAAAGTCTCAGTATCTGATGGGCAGTCTGGGTTTGGTTTACACAAAAATATATGATGTGGTTTATGTCTGGGTTTGATATATGACTTCAAATGTAGACTTTACAAAGGTTTGAAATTGAGTCACCATTTTGGGCTGAGTGTCCTGATCCAATGTTTGAGGAGGTTTTGGTATGATCCCAAGAGCGAGATTAAGACATAAATGAGGTCAAATGCTGCACACCCAGAACAGGTTTTATTATTAAAAGTGACTAGTGGTAGCAATAGGACAGAAGACAGAAATCAAGCAAACATGCACAATAGAGTCACAAGAATAGTCACCGCCATGGATCCAGCAGTGTCCCATTGGTCCTCAGTCTTCAGTACTTCGGTGATAGGTGTACACACAGCAAAGCTCTGTATTGCCTTTTAAGATCATTTTATCAGCTGATTTGCATACTAGGCAAAGAGAGGCAGGTATTCCATGAACTCATTTCCATGAGCAATTGAGTCGGTGGTCATGCTCACCCTGCCCACCTCTGTTTCTGCCTCAGTTCCCAGAGATCTGCTGACTTCATGCTTCATCCTGTAAAAGTCTGCAATCATCTGGCTTCTGGGGCAAAAATTATCACCTCTTATTAGATCACCTCCTCACTAGTGAAGTCACAAAGTCGTTTACAAGGTATGTATGGCATCTGGTGTACACAATAGAGCCACAAAGTGTCAGACTTACCCAACAGAGCCAGTGATCAGTGGTACTTCTGCTTGATGAGAAACTCCCTGTTTCACTCAGTCCATGTTTCCCCCTCTGAGGTTTATCTAAGGAGTCTGTCAATACAACTACAAGGGAGTGGGAGGGTCCATCCTTTGATACACTCCCGCTTCCTTGGGTGGCATTCCTTAGACTAATTACAAAGGCCACAGCTGGTCCTTGATGAATGGTCAAGGCATTACTGACAACACTGGGTGACTCAAAGCACACACACAAGCAAGCTTTAAGACAATTATTTGATATTTCAGTCTCTCATGGAGGGGAGGAGGGGAGGAACTCAGAAATACAAGAACAGAATACCTATATATGTATTTCTGCTGAGAAGGAATATCATGACTACTCTGTAAGCCATGGAATCTTCTCAACCTCTTGTAGTTCTGTATGCTTCACAATTTTTTCCACCAAGTCTTTCAGACTTTTCTGAAAACAGTTTTTTTTTTTTCTGTATGCAGCTAATCCTGTGGTTAAATAATGACAAGTAGTACCTTTTCTTTTGAGCCCAAGTATATTTTTTTCCTTTGAGTCTTTTGAGCATCTGTGTTCTGACACTACTATTTTGTGTCTTTGCCAGCTATGCCCAAATACTGATAGATTTTAACTGATTTCCTGATAGTCTATGCACATATTTGTAGACATATTTGCACCATTTCCCTCTCACTTTAGTAGAAATAAACTTAGAGAGCAGAGTAATAACACTAGAAGTTAAAAAAACCCAAATCAAAATATCTAAATTATACATATTTTAAAAGCATTTAGTATGCAATGAGGATTTAAAAATCATATATCATATTTACATGTAATACAACTTTCCTCATTTTCCTTTCCCCATCAAGTTGAGTAACAGCTTATTAGAAGGGAAGTAGTGTGCGTAAAACTCAGTAATACAGTCAAATGTCAGTGCATGAGCTGGATAAAGAGAACAGCCCCATGAGTATACTTACAAGTAAATTAAAATAAGAACATTGTGTGATTTTAACCAAAATGGTTATTTTAGATACCTGAGATCTGTGAAAATTGCAATGGGAGGTAATACTGCTCCAAATTATGTCATCTTTCATTCAGAATGTGCTGTTAATTATAGCAGCACCTGTTACACTGTACTTACTGTTATGTCAGCATTTCCAATGAGCATGCTCTATTTAAATTAATTCTTTCATGGCTGAAAACTATGGCCTGATTGTATTTTTAGTGGGTTTTTGACACAAATATTTTTGCTATTACTGTTTGTTGAAGCAAAACACACACTTTTTACAAACTCATTACATTCAGGGCCAGAAGGGCCCTTTGGATCACACAGTCCAATATTGTGTTCTCCCACTCAAATATTCCCATGTCTAACATGTAACTTCTATTTAAATTTTCTAGAAAATATTTTAAAAGGCATAAGGAATTCACCCACAGGGTAACCTAAGAGATTATTCAGAAATAAAAAAAAATATAATTACTTCATTTAGGATGTTAGTCTTGCTTCCGGGCTGAATGTACCTGGGCTCAGCCACTGGATCTTTCAGTTTGCTTACTTGTAGAGTCTTTATTTACCAGCACTCTTTTTCCACCTGTTTGCACATCCAGATTCACAAGGCAGATTTCTAGATATGAGAAACCATCTCAATTCTTATATCCACCCACTAGGCATATGCCCCCTTTTAAATTTCCTAATCTTATTCTTAAATGTTGTAGGTCAGACCTTGAGAAAGTATCACAGTAATGATCCAGCTTAGTGACTCTTGAATAGCTACAAAAGTCTTTGTGAGCAATAACCAGGGAAAATCATATTTGTGGGTGCATGTTATCATCTATCCTTCTTGTTGCAGGGACCGATAAGGGAAGAAACAGAAAGACCCAGCAGATAAATACCTGGCTCCAAGCCTGGTGTCACTGGCAGAATTTTGGGGTTTTTATCATGGGTTGGTCTGTACTGGTTGGCAATAGATGGGCCATACCTGGCTCAAAGAGGGAAAAGGATCTCTGCACAGGAGATAGCAGGGCTTATTGGAAAAAGCTTTAAACTAGATTTGAAAGGGAAAAGGAAGAAAACCAGGCTCTCTAGAATAAGCCTGTGGGTGATATCCAATGTTGGAGGGGCAGTGTGCTAGCGACATCCTTTGATCTGCTGTCTCAGTGGAGGTAGAGGATGGAGATCCATGCAGAAGCAAAAATGCAAGGGTTATTGATGTATTAGAAAATATGGAAGGAGCAGAAGAAGGCTGTCCCCATCTCCCAAAAGATAAAACAGTGTGGAAGAAGATCAGACCAGCTGAACACAGAGTTTTGGCTGGAACTCAGCAGAAAAAGAAAGTTTATGACCCTTAAAAGAAGATGCAGGCCACTCAGGAAGATTACAAGGATGTTGTGAGGTTATGCTGAGAGAAAATTAGAAAGGCAGACCCCACTAGGACTGAATCTGGCCACTGCCTTAAGAGACAATAAAAATGTTCATATAAATCCATTAGCAACAAAAGGAGGGCTAAGAAGAAACCTTTATAGAAAGTGGAGGGAAACATGACATAGGATGAGGAAAAGGCTGAGGTAATGAATGCCTTCTTTGCCTTGGTCTTTAATAGTAAGACCAGTTGTTCTCCAGGTACCCAGCTCCCTGACCTGGAAGACAGAGACAGGGAGCAGAATGAAGCCCCCATAATCCAAGGGGAAAAGTTTAGTGACCTGCTACACCACTTAGACACACACAGGTCTATGGGGCTAGATGAGACTCACTCAAGGATATCAAGACAGCTGTTGGAACTGCTCACAATGTCAGTTTCAACCATTTATCAGCAGACCTGGCTAACTGGGGAGGTATCAGTTGACTGGAGATTAACAAATGTGATGCCTATCTACAAGAAGGGCCAGAAGGAGGACTTGGGGAACTACAGGCCTCCAAGGTTATGGAGCAGCTCACCTTGAGTGCCATCTTGCAGCACTTACAGGACAACCAGACAATCAGGCTCAGTCATCATAGGTTTCTGAAAAGCAGGTCCTGCTTGATTAACACAATCTCCTTCTATGATAAGGTGACCCTCTTAGTGGATGAGGGAAAGGTTGTGGATGTTCTTTACCTGAACTTTAGTAAAGCCTTTGACACTGTTTCCCCACAACATTCTCCTGGAGAAACTGTCTGCTTGTGGCTCGGATGGGTGTACCCTTCACTGCATAAAAATCTGGCTGTGTGGCCGGGCCTGAAGGGTGGTGGTGGATGGAGTCAAACTCAGTTAGTTGGCAGTTGGTCACAAGTGGTGTTTCCCAGGGCTCACTACTGGGGCCAGTTCTGTTTAACATCTTTATCAGTGATCTCGATGAGATGTACGTAAGTAAGTTTGCAGGCAACACCAAGCTAGTCAGGAGCGTTGATCTGCATGAGGGTAGAAAGGGTCTACAGAGAGATTGGAACAGGCTGGATCAGTGGTCTGGGGCCAATTGTGTGGGATTCAGTAAGGATGAGTGCCGGGTCCTGCACTTGGGTCACAACAACCTCATGCAACGCTACAGGCTTGGGGAAGAGTGGGTGGAAATCTTCCCAGCAGAAAAGGGTTTGGGGGTGTTGGATAAACATCTGGCTGAATATGAGCCAGCTGCGTGCCCAGGTGACCAGGAAGGCCAATAACATCCTGGCTTGTATCAGAAATGGTGCGGCCAGCAGGACTAGGGAAGCGGTCATCCCCCTGCACTCGGCACTGGTGAGGCTACACCTTGGATACTGTGTTCAGTTTTGGGCCCCTCGCTACAAGAAAGCCATTGTGGTGCTGGAGCGTGTCCAAAGAAGGGCAGTGAAGCTCAAGAAGGTTCTTAGAGCATAATTCACATGACATGTGGTTGATGGAACTGGGGTTGTTTAGACTGGAGAACATGAGGCTCTCTACATCTATTGCTCTCTACATCTATTACTCTCTACAACTATCTGAGAGAAGGTTATAAGGAGGTGGGTGTCGGTCTCTTTTCTCATGTAACAAGCAATAGGAGATGAGGGAAAGACCTCAAGTTGCACCAGGGAGGTTTAGATTGAATATAAGGAAAAATTTCCTCATGGAAACTGTTATCAAGTATTGGAACAGGTCACTGAGTCAAGTGATTGAGTCACCATCCCTGGATGTATTTAAAAGATGTGGATTTTGTGCTGAGGGACACAGTTTAGTGATGGACTTGGCAGCGCTAGGTTAATGCTTGAACTTAATGATCTTTTCCAACCTAAATCATCCTATGATTCTATGATTTCCTGTAATTTCATGTGTTTGCCACTGCAACCCTTCCTGAAATAATCCCTCCTTGTTGAATAGCTGTATAAACTATCTTCTATCTTCTGTTCGACGTTCTTTTTTCATAGAGCAAAGATTATAACTGTGAAAACAATATGCAGATTGGTACCTGTTTAATTATTGGAAAAGAAAGGAATTAATTGCTGCTTTTAAGGTGTTAATGCATCATCTCATCTCTTATAACAGACATGTTTACTGAATACTATGCCATTAATCCCTACTGGTTTATCTTTCTCTGGTCAGCCTATAACAGTAATAAAACAAAGATGATACAATATAAGGACACAATTTCAGAATGTCACTTTCAAAAGCAACACTTTATTCCACAGTGCTGAAGAATCAGTAGATATTGCAAAGCAAGATGTGAAATGTTGTAATTGAATTTCTCATCTAAGTTTTATCTTGAAATATCTTAAAGTAATATAAGGTGCAATAATATAATAAAAAGTATTATTCAAATTGTATTACATTTTTGTGAAGAAAGGTATGTTTTGAGACTTAAGGCTAATTCTTCTAATGTCTCATAGAAGGTCTTATGAAGCAGGGATTTTTAGGAAGCCTTTTGGAACAAAGCTGGATTAGAGTTTCAGTTTTGAAACTTCTATATAACTTTTTTTGAACACACCAGGTGACTGTCCATTACTATCATCCCTTTAGCCTGGCACTATAATTAAACTTTGTGTCCCATCTGTGCATTTTGCTGGTGGGAAAAACACTGATCCCCAAATAAAGAAGTAATTTTTTTGTCCTTTATTTCTGAATGGATTTTCAGTTATACACCTCTGTTTTTCATTTTTTTTTAAATTATTATTATTATTATTATTTTTTTAAATTTATTTAGCATGAATTTGGAAGAAAAGAGGTTCATTTGTGGACCCATGCAAACATGACAAAGTAAAACACCTAAATGAGCAAAGTAGTATTTGTTGTTGGTTTTGTTGTCTTTTTAGCTTTGTCAGATCTCAACTTCAGGACTTCTGTTGTATGAATTCAGGCTCCAACAGAACTGCACAGACTGGTCTTTTCTTTAGAATTTGCTGAGGATGATACATATGATTCTGTCTACTCAGTGGCTGACCAGAGGGATTTTTCTGGAAGATCGCCAAGCTGATTCTGCTTTACCTGCGTGTTATTTCCAAGAAATTTCACTGTCAGATTATGAAATCTATAATCCAGATTTATCATCTGTGGAACTGGACAAGAGACACCCATGAGCCTCTCTATGTACTTGTTACTTCTTATAGGTACTTACCTCTCAAGAGGCCATCAAGTCTCACGTTGTGACTAAATAAAGACAGGGGAGGTCAGAAATTCTTAGTCATTAGCACTTAATTTATACAAGAGTATGCTTGAAGTTAAAATAACATTTTAGGGAAAAATACTGTCTGGATCTGGCTGAATGTAAGACAACTTGGGGCCATTTAGTTGTGTAGTTCAAGGATTTAGAAGTATCTTCTGATCAAGCAATTAATTCAGCTCACAGGCTTCTCCCAAGCACCCTCTCTACTGAATATATCTTGAGCAGGGTGAGTCCACAGTCTTGGGTGGCAGTAGTCTGCTTCTGACTGCCACTGTAGGGCTGCCTGTGGTTTCTGATATGTTGTAGATTGGCTGAAGTAACTGTGGAGTGGAGCAGATCACAGGTGCATGCACCCTCTCATGCAGGTGCAGTAAGTCTCACATTTTTAACATGAACTGTCCTTACTGTGTCTGCTTGGTGTGGTCAACCTGGCACCTAGCCAGACAGGTAACCCTGACCATTGGGCTCCCGTGGACCTGCTCCTACGAAGGTGGTCACAGCTCATCCCTTCCTGCCACTAACTGAGTTATGTTTATGACCTCGCTGGATAATTTGGATACCACTAATCTAGTTTGACACTACATATAAATAATAGTTGAGATTTACTCAGTATTCACATATTGTATATTGTTCACATATTCACATATTGTATATTGTGCCTGAAAGGAAGCTAATTGTATTTAAGCTAGAATATATCCATCACAGTCTCACATTGTCATTTTCATCTTCCCTTGATAGTTTGTTCTAATAGTTAATCACATGTGCTTTTATAAAGTGTATACAATTTTTTGTTTTGTTTTAATTCGTCTGTTTGAGACTTACAGCTGCTTCTCTGACATAGGATCACTTTAGTATCCAAGATTCCCCTATGAAATGTAATTTTCTAGTAATCTTTAAGGTTAGAGATTTTTTTTCTGTCATATAAAGTCCTTAAGTAGCTCAATTTAGCCTACCTTTTACCTTTTGCAACATTCTCTTTGTAGTGTGGAACATATAAACAGCATTTGAGTGATGGTCCCACATATGGTCTTGCTCTTACCCACTATCTTGGTTGTATGTCATTAACCTTGTTTCCCACAGTACTGCACTTGACTCTGTGTTCTGTGGTTTGTATGCTATAGTCTCCAGGTTCTCTTCAGAAATATAGATTTCCAGGAAATGATCAGTTCTCCTGCTCATAAGTATAGCCTGACTTCCTTGTTTGCAGATGAATGATTTATGGCTTATGTTGCAGCAGTAATTAAATAGATAAAAATGTCATCAGTCTTACAAGAAGGCTGCTAAAAACTACCACATTCAGTTACGATTACTTACTACTAATTCCATTTTGAAAAATCTGACAGTTTAGTAATCTTATATATCACAGCAGTTCCTAAAGGGGCAAACAAAGAATGAGTTCCTCTTTTTGTCAGGTGGTGTATAAACATGAACAGAGTTTTCCCTGAAGATCTTATTGCAGAAACAGAATGCTACAGAGTGGAATTGAGTATCACACAAAAAATATTAGTGTGTATGAGTGAGGAGATTATAATTGTTATAGAGTGTAATTAGGAAGGCTAAGGTCTTATGGAAAAAAGTTTGAGGGGGTCCAGATAGAGGACAGAAAGGTAACATAACACAAATTTAAATTTCTTAAAGTTTTTTGAAATTTCCCAGAATTACAATATTGTAATTAAAGTTACCCTCAATGGGCTACCTATTTTAGGGAATTCGTGAGGATTTCTTTGCCATTAATAATAAGTATATTAATCTGATCTGCTAAAATTACTAATATCCTGACAATTTTCCACACATCTAGATTGTATCACCATCAAACTAACAAAACATCTCCTAAACAGTTTATCAGTCTCTGATACATTAAGTAGACCCCCAAAATCCTCTACTTTTTTCATGATCCTAAAAAAAAGTATCCTGTTTGCATAAATATATATGCTTCATATATTATCTATATGCTATCTAGTTGTTCTCTCTTGTTGTAAATTCAAAAGCACAGTGCTGAAATTTGTAAATTATTCAACACTCATTGTCACTTGGTAGGAAGATGAAAGAAGTGCTAATGGTAGCATTTACATCTTAGACACTATGCAGATCTGCATTATCGTAACTGCTATGTCTAACTACGAAGGGAGAAGTTCGATATACTTACATTGTTGTAAAATAGCTAAATGATTATTGTTTGAAAAAAATAAGTGTACTGAACTAAAAGATTATTTAAATCATTATGGCTTATTGAACTGAACTAACAAACTGAAAGGGATTTTAAACTGACGGTGACTTTCAGGTGTGCCCGGTGCATTTACAGTACCCAAGGCTTAAGTTGATATTTCTGCAGTTTACAAAGCCATTCTCAGCTGATGTTTACTATTCTGAAGACCAGAACAACTCTATGGAAAGAAATATAATCTTTCCAGAATACTTACCTTTACAGTCAACCTTCTCTTTTCTAACTATGCAAATAGATGGAAGAAGATAGTTCCTGTTCTAGAGAGAAAAGGAACTTAAAGCAGTAATCAGGATCAAAATATTTCTAGCCTTTTGTGGCACTACTGCAAGTATTCATTTAAACATAATCCATCTCTCAGTGTTGTAAGAGACTGGTTAAAATATTGAACTGTGCTATACAGTAATGGAATGACGCACAACACTTTGCATCATTTCTTTGTAATACTGCAGTATTTTTTCCACAGGCTAAGCGGTAGTATTAAGATTTACTTAGATGGAAAATCATCGCTACTGAAGAGTGGATATTTCTAATTCTTTGAAGCCTGAATTGAATTATTGACCTGTTATGGTGCTAGAAAATGGTTTAAGGAAATGTGCTATGGAAGACCCACACAGAAAACCTGCATTTTAATTCAGATACTCTATTGCTTGTAATTCTTAAAACCATGTGGACATTTAGGACAGCATTTATAGTGTTTATTTACAGTCAAAGAATTTAGTTGCTCAAATAAGGATATATATTTTTTTCTGCAGTCAATGAAATGAAGCAAGCTTTTCCAGCCTGTGGATCAGTGGTGATCTGGAAGCTATTGGAGGTTGTTTATGAAGCATGTGTGCATGTAAAACTATTACTGGAGACTGTAGTTGATAAATACTGATAGTTGCAGTTGCATAGGTACAGCCTTAAGCAGGAAAAAGAATCAAGATTAGCAGGTAACATGACTGTAAACCCTTTAATCTTTAACTTGGATAAAATGCATATGCCAGAATCACTAGTAATAATTTTCTTGACTGGTTGGGTTTATATTACTTCAATTTCCTGTGTTACCATTAAACCATGTAAGCATTGTGATGGCAATTGTAAATCACAGCAAAAAACATGTTGATGATTTTCTTTCCTTTAATCGCTGTTAATTATTTATGAGAAATTTCAAATGGTAATGGCATACTGCTGAGACGGAAGGATGTAAAACTTTTCTTCATGTCAGACAGGATAATGGCAAAGTATCCAAAGGTCAAGAGGAGTGCTGGCTATATTAATATAAAAAGGTAGTCATAACCTAAGCCATTACCCAAGCATTGTCCAAGTGATGAGAGAATATTCCACTTTGAGCAAGGCACAATCTATAAGTCTTCAAAGGGCTGATATAATCATAAAAGTTTAGGTCTGGAAAGAACCCCAGGAGGTCATGTAGTTCTTAAATCTACTTTGAAAAAAAAGCTTGAAAAACCTCTGCAGAGATGCTGATCTTATCCTTTCTTAAAATAGATATAAAGAAGAGCATAATAATATTCTATTATTACTAGATACTGTGTATAGAGAGTAGTAATTCGAATATCCTATTGTTGCCTAGCCTGCTGCTTCTCTCTGTATCTCACAGGAAAAAGACAAGTGGTGCCTACAAGGGCAGGGTGTTACAGGCAATAATAACCTGCAATGGAAAAGCAAGGTAAGGACTAAATAAGTCTGTCCTAATCTGACCAAGTTTCTACTTTTATGAGTAAGAGAAGGCTTGGGGAGTAGGGCCAGGGACTCTGTGTTGAATTATTATTTCATCATACTCTGATATTTGATTAATTCCTTAATCCTTTGCTCTGTTCCTTATAGAAAGACCAATTTTCTTTCCTAGTCATAGTCTCTGATGTAATCTTTCCCCAGTGATCGTCCAATTCCAGGCTTACTTCTGAAGTCTTCAAGTTAAATATTTCAGGAGATTTTCTTTTTTATACAGCCGATGAGATATGAACACGTTTGTGAAGAGAGCTTTCTTTGTAATCCAGAATTTGGGCTGTCACCTGAATGGCCATTTGTAAATTATACTGAAATTTGTTATTTGTATTGCTATTTTAATAATTGGTGCCTCAGAAAAATCAGTTTTTCTTTCAAATCAGATGAAGTGAAAGCCAGGAAATCAATCATATTCTAAACTGTATAACCTGTATATTGCATCTTTAAGTTGTGTCATAATGCGACAAATCTTCCCATATTGCAAAACCAAGACTGACTCAGAATGTCTCTGTCTGATCCATAAAAGGTATAATATAGACCCATTGCTTTATCCAGGTGAAGAAAGAGGTCAAGATTCTTAAAGATTTTAAGCACTTACTGACTGATTTATTAATTAGTTCGGGAAGGTGAACAAACTCCACAGGGCTATTTTACTATGTGGTGATTGTGTTTGGTAAACAAGAGAACAGTGGGATTGGGAAATAACAGACTGGATATCATGTGCTGGAAATGAACTTCACTGGAAAATATTTGACCTGGGTAAGAGCTTTATCTGAGATTTATATTCAGTCTCACTCAGATGGTTAAAGTTACAATCCTGCACTGCATTATTTATGAATCCTCAGTACAGCTAGTGTTCAGTGTTCACCTCTCTTGCCTGGTGTAAGTGGGAGATGTGAGTAGGTGGTGAGGATGATGGCACAGCTGTTAGAGAGACTTCCAGAGTGTAGTTTGCCTGTCTAATTTTTACTGAGCTGATCCTAGGCTGCAGGAAGAGGGGAGGAAAATGATGGGGCCTCTGTTGCTGTGGCAGGTGCACCCTCCCAGTGAAAGCAGAGATTCTTGGCTGCTGCAGTGTATCAGCTCGGGGCTGCCTTTGTTCTCAGGGCTTCACGGTAGTTGGGGCCTTTGGCCAGTGGGAGCCGCTATTGTCTCCAGGTCAGATTCGGCCTGGGCTTAAATGGAGTCCCCTGGGGAGCCATTTAGAGTTTGTCTCTTGGAGCATCACGCTGGAGGACTCTCCCCTTGGGTCGGGACGCTGCCCAAGGAAACTCCTCGAGGTGCCTTGGATTGGGACGCTGCCCTGAGCAGGTCCTTGAGGTTGGGAGTCCTCACATGTCAGGTGAGCGATAGAGCGTTTTGGGTTGTCATTAAACCCCAGGCAGTTGTTCTGTTCTTCTCTCACAGACATTCGAACCTGTAGTTTGCGGAGGTAATTGTGTTAATAAAAAATTTTTAATTTTTGGTGGTTGGTTGTTTATTTGAGAGTCTCTGTAACAGTTACCTCAGTCCAAGATGGCATCTTTGACTAGTTTGGGTCAAAGAAACAGATCGTCTTGCTATCTTCAATTATATATATCCCCACTGGCTGTGCCTGTATTTCTTCCAGACATTACAATGAGAAAAACTGTCAAGATCAAGAATGTCAAGGACAGGATTTTGTATTTGACTGTTCCACTCAACAACTTCCCTCCTTTGTGTGAGCAGAGTAAGAGTAATCATCAGTAGAAGCTACAAGAACACCCTTTCACCATGTATTTTCTTTTCGTTAAAAATGGGCACACTGTATCTCTTCTAAAAATCTTAACACTTTTCAAATAGTAATCATTACATGTGAATAAAGATACAAACCTTCTGAGCTGTGTTTAACAGATTACTATTAAATAGTAATAGGACCATGATACTAAGTGAGCAGATCTATTTTATCGTGATTACTGTAATGAAGGTTGTTGAAGTTGGAGTACACATTTTAATAGAAGATTTTGAAATGAGTTTGCATTCTTACAAATCCACTGCTTTTCCAGGCAACTCTTGAGCTTTACATTGCTAAGGAGTATTGTAAGGAAAATATTCAATATGTTTCTTCTAGTTTTATATTCTTCACTAGTCATTTGCTATAAGCCAGTGTCAGAGATGGATATAGATAAATGTATCTTTGTCAATACAGTATGGATCTTTTAAAGTTTGGGGTTTTTTTCCTTGTCTTAACTGTTAAACTTTCTACAGTACATAACACCGCTTCACCTTCCACAAACTTGTAAAAAGTGCCATGTTTGTTCTTTAAAAACAATCCTGAGAAATGAGTAAATTATTTTACATGAAATTAGGTGGTACTTCAGCTAATCTGCTGTCTAGAGTTAACTGCCTCTGTCCTCTTTGCAGTTATGCTTCAAATATTGTATTATAAAAATAATCTACATGTACTCAAATTTTCAGTACTACTTGGACTTAAAAATTATTAGAAAATTATACATTACTTCTAAACCTGATCTTTTTAACATGATTTTTTCATCAAGAGATGTTTGTTCTCATAATATATTATTCCTCTTTCCTCAAGAAATGAAACTGTTTTATAAGAAGTGATTATCTGCAATTTCTGCTGAATTTAATTTTTAAAATGTTTGGGTTTGTTGTTTGTTTGTTTGTTGTTTTTTTTTTTTTTTTTTTCCAGTTAGAATTCAATTTTCAAAATGCTCTTCAATAATAAAGGATATTTGTTTTGTTGCCCTACTTCTAGGCTGTGAAATCTAAAGTAAATAAACCAAATCATGTTTCTCCCCAAGAAACCTTTTTTTCCCAAGTGGATCATTTAAAAATCATTTTTAACACTGATTAACTAGAAGTAATTTATGTGTTGTAATGTCACAGTGTTTCAAATAATTATCCAAAAGGATTGATAGTAGAGTCCATGAAATTTTCTTTTTAAACATCTCCTTTAGAGCTTTCCCTTACTTAGAGGTGAACAACAAAGTTTCTGTTATTAATGAAAGTAGGTAAAAGAACAAAGCTATATCTACACTTATATATGCATAATAATTTATTTTCATATTAAAAACCAAACAAACAAAAAAAAACCAAAAAAAACAACCAACAACCAAACAGAAAAAGGTGTTTCATCTTGGAGAGGAATAATAGAACAGAAACTAGCCATAGCAGAGCACGATTGAGGGTGTCTAAAGGTGCATGTTAGAAGAGAATATGTAGGTGCCATTTCCATTATGAGAAGTAAGAGTTCATGCTGTGCCAACTTCCCAAAACTCCCCTCACCTCGAATTTATTATGTAAGTGCCATTGTTAATCTTCCTTAGACAGATAACACTAGTCATAGCTAATTGTCATCTTAATTTCAACTTTAATATTTGCATTATTCCACCATTTACCTGATCTCCTTTAGAATTATAGCAGTATGAATGCCCATAGATTCAGGAGGTTTTTTCCTAGGGCTTTTAGGATACTCAGTCCTCCTCATCTTCTCTTCAGGAGGGGAACAGATGGCTTCAGAAATTCCTCTGGACTGGAGTCAACATGTCGTGAATAACACTGTGATCTTACTAAGACACTCCCATGCTTAAAGGCACTGAGCTCAGTGTGGCAACTGATGTGTTTGAAATTAAACATGCAAACAAGCCTTTGCAGCAGCAAACTCTTAAACCAAAACAGAATGTCGAAACCAAAGGAGAATAGAGGATGAGATTTGTATTCTTGTTTTATTTCAAGAAAGATAAAAATCAATCTTTTCTTCTCCAGATTAATAACTGCACAAAGAACAATGCCGCTACTGGTCTCCCTTTCATTTCATGGTGCACCTTCATTATTACCATGTTACATACTAATAAATAATGGAAATTGCTTATTCTGATAATATATACAGCTTTGCAAACTCATTTTGGAGTAACAGTTTACAAAAAAAAAAAAAACAACCAACCACCCTTAATGCTGTTTGTTTGGAATTGGCTGTTGAATGCTTGGGAGCCTTTTATAACCATAAAAAATTACAATGATAGTCAATAGGGAAGGTTTATGAAAGGTGATCATGTAAGATAATTTTTACACAGGGAAATACTGAAAGAAGTTTCTAAAAAAGAGCAACAGACCGCAATATCTAATTCTCTTAAGCAATAATAAATTGCCCATATAGAATTAATGATCTCTAGACATTCCTTTTAAAAAACTTGAAAAGAACTAATTAATGTAGCACATTTCAAGCTAAGCAAATTGCAATGATAAATGGGATTACTGGAAGCTATAAATGCAATTCGTAACTGAAGGAAAAGAGCAAAACATCACTCAGAACATTAAGGAATGCAATTAAGCAAAACATTTGGAAGTACTTAATTACATCTGCAGAGGATAGTTAAGTGAGATCTGGTGCCTTGCATTAGTAGCAATATCAAACCTTCAGAAGATTGCTTGAGCATAAAGTAAGTAGACCATTTGCTGTCAGGATAAGATCTGATTTGACATACAAGAAAAAAATTCCTTTACTGATAAATTGAGCAAGCATCTGAAAAACAGATACTTAATAATGACAAAGTTTGAATTACAGGAAGAAAAGACAGGTAGGTAATCAAGTGCACTTGTTGTCCAAATGTCTTTTATTATAATTAATGTATGACAAAAAAATAAATATGCAAGAAAGTGGGGTGGGCTGTAAATCAACTGGAGCTTAATTCCGCAAATTACAAAACTATATGGTCCTAATTAAGCAAAACCCTTACAAACTGGTATGCTTCCATTGATTTATCTTCCCTTATTGTAATATTCTTCATTAGAGTTTGAACCTAAGACATTGATCTAACAGATAAAACTCCTAAAGGACAGGTGTTAAATCACGCACTCTTTCACAGAAAAGTAAAAGCTGTCTTTGTGAAAGCACGGGGAGTGAACAAGCCTTGGGGATGGCTAGTATGGACTGCCTCATGTCCACGCTATTGAGGACAAGTACCCTCTGGAGCAGAAAGGCAGTGTTAAGCATCTGTAACAATCAGGAGGCTTCTGGTACTTTCTGTGGGGAGTGAGCCTTGGAGAGGGCCATCCATTCAAGCACACCTGTGTTTCCTCCTGTAAGAAGGTATTTTGATCTCTCTGTACAGGAAATCAGGAGTGAAGTAGCAAGTATCTGAAGGACAAAGCAAGCTCATGATGTAGCTAGATTCTCCTTGCCTGTCTTGAGCTCATTCCTAACGAATAGGCTGGCTATAGAAACTTTTTCCCTGCTTCACTTTTCCTTTTGTTCTTGATCTGTCTTCTAGTAGTTGTTATGATTTCAGCAATGAGACTCTTCTATGTGAGTGTTCGTGCTTGGGAATGTCATGACTGAGGTATTACCAGACATATCTATAGAATCACAAATACAGGTTCACTGCTTAGAAACTGGATTATCAAATACAAGGGCCAAAAATATTCAGTTGTATCTCTCTAACTTTCTAAAAAAAGTAAAGCTTAACTTAAAAATGTTGCCTATTCAAAACTTTGCTGACACATTTCAAATATCATATATCTATGTCTGTGTCTTCTATAGCTGTCTGCTGCTTACTTATAATATGGGTGGAATATTATGGAATGATAAACAAAATCACAAATAAAGATGTTGTCCCCTTTCCTTGCAACCTAAAAATTAATATATAATTGTTTTTATTGCACCATTAAGCAAGTTGGGCAGTTACCAGCAAGTGTTTTAATATTTTATTATTATATCTTCATAGTTTTCAGTGCACAATTATTTTAATGTCTTTTGGTGAATATCTGATATAACTGCTTTTATGGGTCTGTTCCATTGATCACATGGATAACATTACCATTGTTAGTGTTGGTGTTAGGACAAAGCACTGCTGAATAAGTGATGAAGTCTTTGTTTAATGTAATATATAAATGTGTTTCTATTTAATTTTAATTATTCTTCATGGAAATTGTTGTGACCTGTGCCTATACTGCATTTTATACTCTGCTGTGAATGCTTAAATTAAGTAAGTAAAATTAAAAGGAAAGTAATTGAAAAATAGGGATATCTCAGAAGTACAGCTGGGAAAAAAAAGCATTGTAGAACTAAAGACTAAACCAGTAATAAATATTACAGAAAAAAATCAAGGATTACATGAATAGAGGACACATTTTAAAGTTAAGAATATTAATGTTTAATTAAAACAGTTCAGGGTGGGAAACATGTTTTTGTATTTCTTATCTCTGTGTGTGTAGGTTTTGGCTGCTCTTAACTCAAAGACAACATCCACAGGAGGAGTTTGTTAGGAATGACTAACGTTATATAAAAAGTTACTTTTTCTTATTGTAATACAATAATTTCGTGAGGAGTTTGAATGAGATTTTGTAAACCAAAATGAAAGGAGAAAGCAGCTTGGCTTTCTTCTGTTTTTCTGAGAAGCCTGTTTTCCTGACCAGTTGTATAGTCCCTCTTTGTGACTGCTTGTGACTAACTCCTGGATGCCACATAAATGTATGTCAATGCTCTGATCTGCCTTTTTGAGACACTTTTATGCCTCCTGACTGCTTTGATGTCTCAGATCACTCCTCACTGCAGCAGCCTCTTGGAGATGAGGGCTTAAGATACTGCAACACCTTGTAACATTGCCTGCTCTTTGTCCCGTGCTTCAGTAGTTCAGCTGCACTGTAATGGGTAACAGATCTGGAGCACACAGAACTAAAAGACCACCCTTTTTTTCTGAGTAATTTTTAAGCTTGTCCAATTCCCCACTCTAGTTTGAAGCATGGCAGTCTAGTTT
>NW_020799095.1:81025002-81118981 GCF_003259725.1 Athene cunicularia | reverse complement strand
TGATTAACTAGAAGTAATTTATGTGTTGTAATGTCACAGTGTTTCAAATAATTATCCAAAAGGATTGATAGTAGAGTCCATGAAATTTTCTTTTTAAACATCTCCTTTAGAGCTTTCCCTTACTTAGAGGTGAACAACAAAGTTTCTGTTATTAATGAAAGTAGGTAAAAGAACAAAGCTATATCTACACTTATATATGCATAATAATTTATTTTCATATTAAAAACCAAACAAACAAAAAAACAAACCTCAAGGTATTGATTTCAATACCTCTTCTTGGCTAGATTGGAAAAGAAATGTGGTTTTGTTGAGAAATTTCCTCTGCCTAAAATACATTTTTACAGTACTTTTCCTGCTACAAACATAGTGACTGGCCTAACAGCAGAGAAACATTCCTCATTTTTATTGGAAGGTGACAGATTTAGAAAGAAGTGAATATAAAGGCTGTCAAAATTGTAAGCTGCTTACAATCCAGACTTCCAGATGTTAGTGATTTTACCCTAGGATCAGTCTTAGCAACAAATGAGAGTCATCTGCAATTTTTCCCCTTTTCTTTTTAGAAAAGCTATTTGCAAATTCTATACATGAGTAATCTTTCCCGTTTGCTAGCACATACGTCTTCAGATATGACTGGAAGATGACATGAAAATCTGAGCATGCAAAGGTTTGGCCACTTCCAGGAATGGTTAGCTGAAGAAAAGGAGATAAGATCTCAGAAATACAATGCTGGCAGTAAGCTGCTTCAATGGTATTGAGACGGTCAAAGGAAGACAATCAGTTGGCTGCACCTTTAGAAGCTTGGAGAGTTTTTGTAAGCATTGCAAATCCTCAGAGTTTTTCACACATTAAAGACCATGTATCCTAATTTTCAGGGGGATTCTAGGTGTAGTATGTGGGATCAAACTGGGACAGGGTTACATAGTGTAATGTAGCACTAGTTAGGTATCTATGACCTAATTAATAGGTGGAATCTTTGTAGATCTATGTAACCCAGGTCCTGAGTGTGGCAAAACTTCCAAACTAATTAGTCCTGCCTCAAAATGACATTTATTTTACTCTAATGACTTAGCTTTTCTCTACCTTTTGTACTCTGGGGTATCGACACATTTGCATTTTTTTTCTTTTCCATTTTTTAAAAAGAGTAGTGGAAAAATGTTGTGTAAACCTTCGAGGACTTCTGACATAAGTTGCAAAGCCCAGAGAATCAGGGCTTTTCCTGATGATATATCAGGAGGTTAAGTTCAAAATGCTACTATGTTATTAATGCTACAGCAGATATTATAGTAATTAAAACACTCGAATGAGTACTGCTGTGAATGCATTTCATAGGGCCCACAAAGGGCTAAATGCAGACCAGTAACTATTTATAAAAAACTATACATTTGGTTTTGTCTGACTCAGTATAGGGGTCTCTGGACCTAGAACCAGAGGAAAATAAATGGCAGAGTTGTGCTTTTTATTTCAATCTATGTAATGCAAGCAGATGGGAGTCAAGTTGTTGATTTATTGTAATACTTTAGTTGGCTAATTCGTCCCAGATTTGCTCATCGTCTTAACTGTTGCTCATGGTTTGAAGAACCTGCAAGTATTTTCCGTTTCTGAGGTAAAAAGTACAGTAAGTGGTAGTTGGGTCAGCCTGGTATTTCTCTCAATTTTTGTCTTTTAATACTAGACTTCACTAGCAGAGAATTCATTCTTTCCTGTAGTCACATTTATAGAGCTGGAGTTTAGCTATCTGCTTTGTCTAATTGACATTATAATTCACAGCCAGTCAGCATATTAGTGTTTCAGTTTCCCATTTAAAATCATGACAAAACACACATAACTATAATGGGCTGAAAGTTTTATGCTTCGACAATTATATTTTGTAATGCCTAACTAACAATGATTATTCTCTCAAAAGAGGTCATTTAAATTGGAAGAAATTGCCAAGTTATTAAGTTATTAAGTTGGATGTTTTCCCATAAGGGAAAGAGACCTCTGAAATTCAACCTTTCATCCAAAGCCTTCAGCTGTTATTCTGTCTGGCTCTCCTTTGTGGCCACCCCTTTGTTCCTCATGGTGTTCTGTTTTCTTCTTCTCCATTCATTCAGTTGAAGACTAGCTGTTAGTCTTTCTTTTCTTCTGCTTTCCCTCCTGTTGACCCTTTCTGCTGGCCCTATCCCTCATTGGTCCAAGCTGCTGTTTCTCGATCAGTCAGACTGTATGTAACTTCACTGGTCTCTATATCTGCTTTCTTTACTCTCTACTCTCCTTGTTAATTATACCCGTTCTCTTTCTTCACTGAGTATAAGATCTACCTTTTTTTGACCAGGTAGTATTATATATGCTGGAGTACTTGAGTCCAGCCTGCTTTTGAAGAAAGCTCTGACATGTTCTCTATTTCATGAGACATTCCCGTACAATAAAGCCACTATCCAGTACCTCTGACTTCCCCCCCTTCTTTCTTCATTGCATCAGACTTTAAAGCCCTTTGGGAAAGGAACCTCTTCTCTTGAAATTGCTTTCTTAGCACTGTGTGCATTCACAGTGCTCTAGAAATGAATATGTATGTAACTAAACATGAGACTTTCCAGAATTAAGTCAGTATCAACAAAGGATGTGCACAGGAGGTAAAGTATAAAGATATATGCATTTCAAGCTGCAGTGTGCCTCATCATTAAGGGGAGAACATGTTCTGAGTAATTGTTAACCTGTACAGATAAAACCTTATGAATTTGAGTACATGCTTGTATTTCCATTCAAAACTAAACACAAGGAAACCTGTCAAGCTGAAGTAAGTGGCCTGGAAAACAAAGGCAAACACCAATAACATTTTTTTTTAAATATTGTTTAGTCCACATGAAATGTATCATACTGACAGATGGAAAGTGTGATTTCCTATCTGTGTCTTTGGTCTGGCACAAGCAGGTGGTTAATTCTTTGGCAAGAAGAAATTTTGATGGCTATTAGACATCTATTTCCTGTGCTAAGGAGACTAACATGTTAACAGTGGCCTGTCTGCCCACTCAGTAGGAAATCTGAGGCAACCACATCACCACTAGTTAAATCAGTAAACAGTTTTGAACAGGAAGGTGTGATATAGAACCACTTCCACGTGCTCACCAAACAAGCCATGACAAAGTAGCAGTAAGTACATGTTTTCCCTATAACATGTCTTCTAGCAGTTTGTCTTGATACCCAATGATGTATTCAGGGTGTCAACAGCTCTGCCTGGTGCTGTCATGAAGAGCATGAAGGTTATTTCTGCATGCTGTGAGAGAATGCTTTTCATTGTTTCAAATCAGCGTTGCCTAAAAAATGAATCAGAATGAAATGGAATAAAAAAAAAAAAAAAAAACAAAAAACCACAAAAACACAAAACAACCAAACAACTAAGTAAAGAGCCAGATATTAATTACATTTTACACCACTTTATAAAGATGATCTTTTTTCTCTTTTGAATAAGAGAGAAGCATTTTTGCAATTACTTTTTGGTTCAGAATTCCCTTTCAGGAGCTCTGCTTGAAACAACAGCATTTATTGAAAGTTAAAGCATTTCATAGGGATGTTATTAGTAAAACAGATTATCATAAGCTTTTTTTCTTTAAGTGATATGAGTCAGATCTTTCCCATTGCTACCCTGTTTTCAGCCTGGAATAATTAATGAAGCTTATTTCCTCTCACCTTATAGTAACTGTGTATGTATGATTATGCTTCACTGGAATATGCTGCAAATCTAATTTATTTTGGCTGATAATACTTTTTAGTTTTTTAGTGTTTAAGAGGATTTCTTTGATATCTTTTATACTTCTTATTATTTCTTTCCTTTTTCATTCCTTCTTTCTTTCCGTTTACCATTTTCTTGAAAACAAGAAAAACTACCGTGTTTTGATTATTTTTTGTCTTTCTTGTGGTCTGTTTCTGTCTTCGTTAAATTTATTTGAAAATTAGCAATTAACTTCAGATACACAGAATGTGAAGTTGATGCTGAACTTGTCCTGAAGGTTGTCTGACTCCTCATCTGCTACTACCTTTGAAATATTGTTCTGAGGCACTTTCTCTCCCTTGTATGTGAGTCAGGAGCTTTTCAGCTTGAGGGTTTACCACGGTGCAAGGCCTGTTGTTCCTTAGTCAGCCTGAACCAAGTACAGCTAGTAGTCAAGTGCATCTGTCACAAACTCTCACGCCATTCATCGGCTAAAAGAGTTGGAGTGATTAATTCCTGGAGCGCCTTGGTGTCCCATGGGTCACGCCACCATTCTCATCATGACAAATATCAACAGGAAAAGTGAAGCCCAAGGAAAAGGTGGATAGCTGAGCAATTCTAGGCTACCAAAGGGGAGCTGGTACACCTGTTGGGTTGTTCAATGGCTGCTGAGATGTCTACTCTGAAATTATGAGCTTCAGGTTTGGAGAATGTTTCTGTGATGTGTGAAGTTACTGCAGTGATTGTTCAGCAGCTTGTTCAGGAGAACAGAGATGAAGCCTGCTTTCTCACTATTCTGAGATTTACTTTTTTCACGTACATGGTCCTAAGACAGCAAATGCATTGTTAATTTTTATAACTTGTAAAATCCTGTTTTGTTTTCTGTATGGTAAATATGCCTTTTCTTTTACACAACCGCCAGTACTTCCTAGTTCACAACAAAGATAAAACTCATACTTCTGTTGGCATTTTAGACTCAAGTTAATGAACATTTTTATAGGAGCAATAATTAACATTTTATGAGCTGGATTCCCTCATCCCTTGAACCTACTTTGGCTTCACTTCATACTGGAACATATAAATGGGTAATGTTACAAAATGCTAATGTTCTTTTTGGGTTTAAGGGCAAAATGAACTTCATAAATGCTGCTGAATTGCAGTAATAGCACAGAGCTCCATTTGAAGGAAAAGAGGTGGCAGGAAGCCCTCAGCACCAGTCCAAGATGCCAAGCTAACACTGAATAATAATTATTCTATAAATGTTATTCTGTTTGCTGTTATGCTGGCTAATATTATCTTAGTGATATGAGAGTCCCTCAAATATCTGTATCAGTGTTGTTTTATATTTAGATTGTAAGTAAATAGGGGCAGGCCTCTGTGGTCTAGTGGCACTCCTAGCAAAATGGGGTAAGGTGCTGAAGTGCTATCCCAGGTCAAAATTTTAATTGTAACAAATGATCCATCAGATCATCTGAGGAGATGCCTAGGAGAGCAGCATGCTTTAATGCCATGTCTAGATGAGTTGCTCTCACTAGCCCTCCAAAGTCTAATTTCTTTCTGCCTTCAGTAGCACTTTCGACAACTGCAGACACGGGGAACCAGATTTCCAGCAATAATAGCAACATGCATATTAGTGCCTTTTAGACCCAGTATCTTGCATTATGAGGAAAATGGAGTGGATATCTGTTATATTATTTTCAGTGTCTGCAGTGTCTTTTCTTTGCATTAGAGTTTTTCCATGCAAGGTGTCCCATTAATTTAAAAAGAACAGTTATTTTAATTAGTTCTATTATTAAAGAATGGTACTCAGGATGTAACCCAGATTAAATACTTGGTTTTCTATATTAAAACACAGGAGAAATGAGACAGAAATATATACCAAAGTGCAACCACACTATGTTCTTACTGTTTTTATGACTCAACATAATTTTTTAAGATCTCAGTTCACAGAGAATTGTACTTACAGCTATTTTTCTCTTAAAAGTTGTTCTTTATCAATATAACATCCCAGTGCCATTTCTTTTATCTCCCTTGTCGTGGTTTGCTTGTGATGAATGATATGATGTACGTGCCGCACAATATATCTTTGCCACACTTGAGAGAAGTACCTCATTAAGGAATAACTTTTTTTTTTTTTTTTCAAATTTGAGATGCTAAAAATAATTTGTTAGTCTTGCATAATTAGACTAAAAAAAATACCTGTTCAAGGTTTACTTACTCAAGATTTAAGTCCTTCCTCTTATATTTTGTATGAAACTTAGAGACTTACAGGAAGTTTGCTCAAAGACATTGAGTATTGCAGCAAATGTCTCTTGCAATCTGTTTTACCTGTCTTCTGATACTGTTTGAAGAAGCAGGAAGCCTATGTGCATAAAAAAAATGCACAGACTGGCATAGTGAAACACTGTGATCTGTATTATCTGCTGGAGAGATCACATAGAATGGTGCATTATGTCATTTAATGTGCATGGGTTTAAGGCACTTTCTTGGCTTCAGCTAGCTAGGACAAATGTTCCCTTTCAAAGTCCCCTTACTTAAGAAACCCCGAGGGTGTTAGATGGGACAGCAAAGAAAGACAAATGAAATATATGACCTTGTTTCTAATCGAAATGTTGTGGACCGAAAATCAATGTAGTTTCTGCAGCGTTACTTCATGTGAAAAGTTCAGATAATGGTAGCTAAAAAAAACCCAAGTTAAGTAATAGGCATGATTGCTGATGATTCTGAGGCAAATTACTGATTCACAAACATTGACAAGCAATTGAAAATTTCAAAATCCAACCTCTTAAGTCTTCTTCACCTCAGTTGTAATGTCATCTTAAAATGTAACTCTTTAATGCTACAACTTTGACAGACAATATAGTATCAGAAGTAAATACACCAATACCAATAATGAGGAAGGGCATCTATTTTGAAAAGAAAGCTAAACCTTTTGCACAGTACAGAGAAAATGCTAGAAATCACAAATAATAAAAAGAAAAAAACCACAAACAAACCACAAAAAAACAAAGAGGAAAAAGACACCCTTTTCTAATAGTCTGATGAGGTCTGATGAATTTCCTAGATGGCTATTTGCAGTTTAGGATAATAATCTTATTACTTGTGAGCAAGTAATGATGTAAATGGAAATCTAGTAGTTTTTTTCCATATTCTCATGCAGAAAAAAAGATGTAAAGTTATGTTTATATAGGTTGAAGTTATCAAAACACATCTATTTCAACATCTAGAATTATAAAATCCAAGAGCAAAAAACCCCCAAAAACCCTCTATAAATATTTCATTGTTTTGATTTAATCTTTTAGTACTATTGTAATGCCTAGCATAAACAAAATCAATTTACTTATCATTAACATCTTTATTGACTTCCTCTGGGAAGGTAACTAGTCTCTCAAGAGAGTAAACACTAGTACCAGAGCTGGCCTAAATGGCCATGCTGCTACAACTGTTCACAGTCTACCAGTTATAATCTTTCTCAAAAAAAACCAAAAAACAAACTCTTCTGCAACTTGCTCAATCGATTCCATAAAGTATGATTTCAAAAAATCATTTCAGTATTTTAGCTGTGCAAATAATCATTATTCTCTTCTATCTCTAGCTTGTGATTATAGTTTCAGCATTTGCTGTATGTATTGAAGTATGATTAAGTGATTTTTATGAGATCAGCCCTTCCACATGCATTTCTGGACCAATTTAATGCCAGTATAAGAGAGTGCTCCAACCGGTTGTCATTGTGACTGGTATACAGTTTGGCTGAGTTCAAATGGACCACAGGACATAGGATGAGAATGTTGCTATAAGTGACTCTACTAAGCATGAGTTTGAAACGACACTATCCACATTAAATCTGTTGCGTTATCATTCACCAGAGAGTGGGATTAGATCTGGGACACCTGACAATGGAAGAAGCCTGTCACCAGTCATCTCCAGAAGGTCGGAGGCATTACTTAAGATATGTATAAATTGGGTAGAAAGTCTGTGCTGAACATAGGCCTTATTCTCTTATTTCCTACATTCTGGATTAGAGTTTCTCTCAGGAGTGCAAACCCACCATCTTGTCGTTATTCTTACTGTACTGTGAATTCATTCCAAATGACAGCATTGCAGGAGCTGTAAATTCATTACTGATGTCCCTTTCAATCAGTAGAAGAATAAAGTCCACTGGAAGTATATGCTGCCAGATTGATTCCTCTGTTCTTAGTCTGTCTGAATAGATCAAGAATATTGTCATCACACGGTTTTCAGAGAATCACAGAAGGTGGAAGGGTCCTCTGGAGGTCATCTGGTCCAAACTCCTTGTCAGCTTCCCAACAGCAGATCAGATCAGCTGTGGCTTCATCCTTCCAAGTCTTAAAAATCTCCAAGATGGACATTCTTCACCTCTGCACCTGGTTCAGTGCTACACTATGCTGCTAGTAAAGAAACTTTTACCTATGTCCTATCTTAACATCCCAATGTACTGTCTATGGACATTGTTACTTGTGCACTGAGCTGGGAAAGAAATCTGTCATGATCATGCTCTTGTGGTGGACAAATTTTCCATATTCTGTCATCTGTAGACTATAATTTGAGAATCTCTGCCCTAGGTCAGGAGGGATGCTGTGCCGAGCAGATACTCAACTTGCAACATCCAAAATAGGTGGATTACCATTCATCAAAAATGAGAGTAAGGTCTGGAGAAGTTCCTCAGGAATACAGACTGCCTGGTTAGCAGTGGATTTCCTTACAATGTGTCCTATTGTCTCCAGTGGTATTCCTGTAATAGAAATATAATTTTCTTTCTAACCAAATGCTATTCTTTTTAACCAAAGAATACATCATGAACTTTCCTCAAATCATATTTTCATATCTCTAATGCACCAATTCTTAAGCTGGGATGGAGATGCAAAGCACAAATACAATGTGGATACATGGCTAGGATTTAGTGAGATTCCGTAATGTGATTACATCTTTGCACAGATTGATATCTATGGGGATCATTTTGAAGTGTTTGATAGGATTTACATGCTTAAAGCATTCCTAAAATCAATAATGTGTTTGTTTATAATTGCCATACGCTTATTTTATGGGGTAAGATTTAGTTTAGCTAGTATTGTAAAGCCATACTAACTTTGAAAAAATAATCTGTCTTTTTTATGTGTAAAAATACATGCATACACATGTACATGTACAGAGCCAGTAGTTATCCTTAACCAAACTTCATTTTCCAGATTTATTGTACGTACCTGGTGTTTACATAAGAAACATGTATATATATCTGTATTTGTAATATGTTTCTTCATCTATGAATCTAACCATCTGTCTGCTATTTCAATGTAATATTCTGTCATTTGCTAAGATTAACTGTAATAGCTGTGTCTTCTTAGTTCTTCTCCATGGTAAATCTGTAAACTGAATGTCCTTTAATCTAAAAATTACTTGTAAGGTTTAGGTGAGAAACCACATTACCTTAGTTTTATAGATCTATTTTTGACTGTGTTCAGAACTTAGTATTCTTCTAAATGGAGTGTGTTGTTCAGTAAGTGCATGTTTATTATGTAGTTGGCTATTACCTTGGCAGCTAAGGAAGCTCTCCCTTTTGTCCCTTTATGGGAGCTAGAGCAATACCAGAAACACTTCTTCTCACTTCATTAAATCTAGATACACCTTAATGGTTTTTAAAACCATGCCCCAAGTAATAGTAATAATATTGCTGTGCGTTTTATACCATGTTGTTAGTTAACTGTGGAATGAACCTACTGCTGCTAGGTCTATGTACAATTATGTTTCTTAATTTGCATGTAGTTTTAATTTTTAGATAATTTCCCTGATCAAGTAAATAATTGATAGTAGATAATGTCAGGAACACACGAATCAGACCAGCCTATTGGCAATACTGTGTTTTGGGGATTTCTTTTTCTTGGTTTCTTCCTCAGAAAAGGAATGGGGAGAGAACATAGTATATATGCCAAAACTATTGTAAATTATCAAATGATAGTATTAATAGGAAAAAAACCCACTGTATGAAATTATTTTCTGATTTTAAAAAAAAGAATAGTCATATTAGCTATTTGGGGTTTTTTTTTGTTTGTTTGTTTTTGTTTTTGTTTTTAAGAGAAAAATCCCTCACTTTGGCTCCTTATTTTGCTATTCTTCTATGCCAATTTTATAAAATTACAGAGCAAACGCTATTTCTTTAGTGTTTAGTTTAATCTCCATCAAATCAGTGGTTTCTTAAATTTTGAAGTTGAGGAATACCAAAAGAGTGCATGTGTTATATATGAAAGTACTGCATAATATCCATAGGACACAAAAATCAAAATCTGCTTTGAACTCCATGGATTGAGAGGAAATAACGAATGCATCCTGCTTAAAACAAATTACTTCCAGAAGGTATTGCATACATATTGCAAGGACTACTGTCATGTACAGATTTATCAGAATAACTACAAAAGTCTTGTTTAGCAATCTCCAGGTGACGGAACAAAATTAACGCTTGACTTACTTGTTTCATGGGCTTTGCAGACACTGACTGGATTGCATAAATTTAATAATTCTACAAGACTTTCAAGCTTGAGTCACAGGACAGCATTAGGAAGCTTAGTGTGATATTATATGTGCCTATCTTTACTTCAAAAGAATCCCAATACCTGTTGCTTCAAGGGTAAGAACTGTTTTATACAATCAATGAAATGACTGCTGAAAGTAAGGATGGAGGAGAGGTCCTAACTGGGCACTGAAAAATTGACTTGTTGAATTGAACTTATCTGGAGGTGATTCCTTAAACTAGGAAGTGGCCTGTTAGGAAGGACATGAAACACCTGATACACAATTATTTATTTTTATTCAGTTGCTTATTTAAACAAACTAAATCTATTTTTGGAAACAGTATTTTTTAAATCTTAATATAGTCACTAGTATATGTCATTTTTCCAGTGCAACAAACTACTTGAAGTACTGCTTTATCCATAGGTATCTTATCTTGTCTTTCATTAATATCTCCAAATCTCTCTGAATGTTGCAGAGATGAGACCAAAGAAGCCAGCTACTTGTGCAGTGTTTCTAATGTGCTCTTGCAGTTGCAGTGTTTCATGGGGGAGTATAGAGGTTGTTGCTTTAAACTGTTTCTAATAGAAATTTAAAGTAAATAATTTAAATGGGATAACCTGTTCCCAAATACAAATAATGCTGCAAGAACATGTTTTATTTCTATGCACTGCATAGACTACACTGTTTCCCTGCCTTCCTAAAGGATATGAGGAACATTGCTGTAAAAAAACCCTACAACTTCTTTTGCTTTCCTTTATGAGGTAACAGAGCAACTCTGGTATAATCCCTGGTATGGCATCAGGGTTCCATAAATGGGAGGCACTACCCTGGCTCACACTGATCAAACTCCAGAGCAAATGAACTTGGTTTGTAATTCAGACTATATAAACTGTCAGCCATCCAACAACCCTGACATTTATCCTGCCACACTTTCAAGCACTGAATCCTCAAGAAACATCATAATGTTTTTTAAAAAAAAGGGGAAAAAAGAGAAGTAATATATGCTACCAAGTATTACAGCGTGTTATGAGAATAAAGTTGCTTGATGGTAAGATGTAGTGCATCGTTTTTTATGAATCAATTTAAAAGAGAGTATTTGTAATCTATCTCCAAAAAAAAAACCTCCAATCCAAACTCAGGAAAACCCTAGCTCTTGCCTTTCTTACTATACTTCTGAAGTTTTTGCTTGTTTATTTGCTGAGCAGCGCATCTTACATAATACTTCTCACTGATAACAATATAAAAAGCAAACCAAAATTACAGTCCAATTAACCTACTAAGAATATACCAATCAATATGACTCATGGATGTACATTCCTGGATTTTGCCCTGGAAACCTCCTCACATTAAATGTTCTGCCTGCTCTCTTGAAGGAAGTTGTTGCTACTGGTCTTATTTTAAAAAAAAAAGTTAGAAGATTTTAGACATTGCTTTGAAAGAGCAAGAATTAAAAAAAAAATATTCAATGTAGAGTAAACAGATCTTTAAAATATATTAATGAATACCAGTGCTGTGCCTTTATTTGATCCCTGAAGCCTTCTGTCTGGAGATGTAGTTAACATACTTTTATCTACTGTTGTTTGCCAATGTAGTGCTCTTTTTAACTGCATTTCCTGCTCTGACTTCTTGGATTTTTCACCATTTGTAATTTATGAGGCATTAAAGATGTTGTTTGATGTAGGTGCACCAAAGAACAGAGTAACTACTGCTGTAAAACACAAGTTTTGGCAGTATCAATCAAATTATGCTTTCTGCATAGTAATGTGAATTTTAATGATATCTGTGAGATATTTTTTAACTCATTACCTCTGTGAATGCCGCATAAGCCTATAACAAAGAAACAGGTAACTGTGCTAAAAATCAGAACTTTGATTCTCATCAGCTGTCAAGAAATGAGCTGTGACTGTGTAAGTTATGTCCCTCTGATGAAAAAACTCCAAACTCTAGCAATTGTCTTTATACTGTCATCAGAGCTAGAAATTATTAGAGGATTTCCTCAATAATACACAACAGCAGCTCATCAAAATCAAGACAAGTTGCTACCAGCAAATATTTTTTAATAGGACACTCTCAATCCCAGTGTGGTTCTTTGATAGAGGAAAGAGCAGAACACAACAGTGAAAGTGGACAATCACCTTGTAGGGATGACCCTGTCTGCATCTGTTTCCTAACAGAAGCAGCAACTTGCAGCGCCAACTGGTTCCTGAATGACCATTTTCCAGTCTAGGCTTGATGTATTTCTTTCTTACCAGCTTTGTTGAAAAATCCATTCTTTTGCCAGACATGTTTATACAGAGGTTATAGTTCAGTGAGCAATAGTTGGAGCTGAACAGGTTAAATCAGATACCAAAGGGACTGCTGTCGTCATCTTATGTTCAGTTTGCACTTATCTGCCATTTCATCAGTGACATTATCATATCATTGCTTAAAAATCTCTTATTTTTCCTGTATTCTAATGTGTCATAGGTAGCAGGTGGCTGGTGTTTGGTATTTTTTTGTTTTGTTTTGTTTTTCCCAAAAAACAAATTTATTTGAACATGTGCAATCATGAAATGATAGACTTTTTGATTCTCAGAGAAGTAAGGAGAGGGGTCAGCACAGCTGCCACCTTGTAGTTCCAGAGGGCACACTTTGGCCTGTTTAGGGAACTGGTTGACCGAATCACTGGGAAGGCACACCTGAAGGGCAAAGGACTCCAAGAAGTCTGGACATTCTTCAAGAAGGAAATATTAAAAGCACAGGAGCAGGCTGTCCCCTTCTCCCAAAAGATAAAACAGTGGGGAAGAAGATCAGCCCAGCTGAACACAGAGTTTGGCTGGAACTCAGGAGAAAAAGAGAGTTTATGACTCTTAAAAGAAGATGCAGGCCACTCAGGAGGACTACAAGGATGTTGTGAGGTTATGCTGGGAGAAAATTAGAAGGGCCAAAGCCCCACTAAAATTTAATATTGACACTGCCATAAGAGAAAATAAAAAATGTTGATATAAATCCATTAGCAACAAAAGGAGGGATAAAAAGAAACCTTTATTGGAAGTGGAGGGAAACATGACAAAGGATGAGGAAAAGGCTGAGGTAATGAATACCTTCTTTGCCTTGGTCTTTAATAGTAAGACCAGTTGTTCTCCAGGTACCCAGCTCCCTGACCTGGAAGACAGAGACAGGGAGCAGAATGAAGCCCCCATAATCCAAGAGGAAAAGTTTAGTGACCTGCTACACCACTTAGACACACACAGGTCTGTGGGGCTGGATGGGATCCAGTCAAAGGTATCGAAACAGCTGTTGGAATTGCTCACTAAGTCAGTTTCAAACATATATCATCAATCCTGGCTAATCAGGAGGTTTCAGTTGACTAGATGTTAGCAAATGTGACACCCTTCTAAAAGAAGGGCCAGAAGGAGGACCTGAATAACCAGAGAACTGTCAGTCTGATGCTGCTGCCAAGACAAGTTATGGAGCATCTCACCTTGAGTGCTATCACACATCACATGCAGGACAACCAGGTGGTCTGTCCCAGTCAGCACGAGTTTCTGAAAGGTGGGTCCTGCTTGACTAACACAATCTCCTTCTATGATAAGGTGACCCTCTTAGTGGATGAGGGAAAGGCTGTGGATGTTCTTTACCTGAACTTTAGTAAAGCCTTTGACACTGTTTCCCCACAACATTCTCCTGGAGAAACTGTCTGCTTGTGGCTCGGATGGGTGTACCCTTCACTGCATAAAAAACTGGCTGTGTGGCCGGGCCTGAAGGGTGGTGGTGAATGGAGTCAAACTCAGTTGGCAGTTGGTCACAAGTGGTGTTTCCCAGGGCTCACTACTGGGGCCAGTTCTGTTTAACATCTTTATCAGTGATCTCGATGAGATGTACGTAAGTAAGTTTGCAGACGACACCAAGCTAGTCAGGAGCGTTGATCTGCATGAGGGTAGAAAGGGTCTACAGAGAGATTGGAACAGGCTGGATCAGTGGTCTGGGGCCAATTGTGTGGGATTCAGTAAGGATGAGTGCCGGGTCCTGCACTTGGGTCACAACAACCTCATGCAACGCTACAGGCTTGGGGAAGAGTGGGTGGAAATCTTCCCAGCAGAAAAGGGTTTGGGGGTGTTGGTTAAACATCTGGCTGAATATGAGCCAGCTGCGTGCCCAGGTGACCAGGAAGGCCAATAACATCCTGGCTTGTATCAGAAATGGTGCGGCCAGCAGGACTAGGGAAGCGGTCATCCCCCTGCACTCGGCACTGGTGAGGCTACACCTTGGATACTGCGTTCAGTTTTGGGCCCCTCGCTACAAGAAAGCCATTGTGGTGCTGGAGCGTGTCCAAAGAAGGGCAGTGAAGCTCAAGAAGGTTCTTAGAGCACAATTCATATGACATGTGGTTGATGGAACTGGGGTTGTTTAGACTGGAGAAAAGAAAGCTGATAGGACACCTTATCACTCTCTACAACTACCTGAAAGGAGGTTATAATGAGGTGGGTGTCAGTCTCATTTCCAATGTAATAAGCAATAGGACATGAGGAAATGGCCTCAAGTTGTGCCAGGGGATTTTTGGTTTGCTATTAGAAAAATTTCTTCATGGAAAGGGCTGTCAAGCACTGGAACAGGTTGCCCAGCAAAGTGGTTGAGTCACCATCCCTGGGGGTATTTAAAAGGCCTGTAGATGTTGCACTTACGGATGTGGTTTAGTGGTGGACTTGACAGTGTTAGGTTAATAGTTGGACCTGATGATCTCAGAGGTTTTTTTCAATCTAAATGATTCCATGATTCTACTCATAACTAATGTGTCAGATTTTTAAATATAGCCTTGGAGGAAGTGAAGGCACATAGGTTTCAATCAAGAAGAAAAACTTTTCACTTTCTTAATGCTTATATTATGACACACTGTTAAAAAATGTGTAAAGAGATTCAGATTAAAACTTGCTTATGCCACTCCAGTCCCATCTAAGCAAAAATTAGTAGCAATGAAAATATTTCTTAAGAGGGAGCTCTTAATATTTCTTTTTTATGCCCTCTATAACCGTAGATACTTTCATCATACCATCTGAGAATACAATAAATAACCTTAATTTACTCTGTGTGACCCTTTCCTCTTTTACATATTACTTCTTTAAATTTATGTCTTGAGTGATAATAATAGAACCTTTGTCTTCCCAAGTAACCACTACATGTGATGGAGCCCTGCTGTCCTGGAGGTGGCTGAGCATCTGCCTGCCCATGGGAAGTGATAATAATAGGAAAAAAAACAAAGAATCCCCAAAAATCCTAAGCGGTGCCTGAGTAGGCCAATGCTAAAGATTCCTTTTTTTCACTGTCCCATGAAGATCATAGTGTATCTCAAGCAAATGTAACAGGCTAAGTCACTCCTTAAAACAGAGTTTCAGCAGAGGATCAGTGGGAAATGTGCTCTGCTAGTTTTGGGTAAGAGATAATTTTTTCCATATTAGCTTGTATGAGGCTGTGTTTTGGATTTGTGCTGAAAACACAGGGATGTTCTGGTTACTGCTAAGCAGAGCTTACACAGCGTCAAGGCCTTTTCTGCTTCTCACCCCACCCCACCAGTGAGTAGGCTGGGGGTGCACAAGAAGTTGGGAGGGGACACAGCTAGGACAGCTGACCCCAGCTGACTAGAGCGGTATTTCATATCCTATGACATCATGCTTAGCATATAATGTTGGGGGAAGAAGAAGGAAGGGGAATGCACTTGCAGTGATGGCCTTTGTCTTCCCAATTAACCACTACATGTGACGGAGCCCTGCTGTCCTGGAGGTGGCTGAGCATCTGCCTGCCCATGGGAAGTGGTGACTAAATTCCTTGTTTTGCTTTGCTTGCAGGCATGGCTTTTGTTTTACCTATTAAACTGTCTTTATCTCAACCCACGACTTTTCTCACTTTTACTCTTCTGATTTCCTCCCCCATGCCACCATGGGGAAGTGAGCAAGTGGCTCTGTGGTGCTTAGTTGCTGGCTGGGGTTAAACCATGACAGTCCTTTTTTTGGCCCAGTGTGGGGCTTGAAGGGTTTGAGATAGTGACAGATGGGATTGGAATGCGCTAGATAGAATTATAGCTGTTATTGTTGTTTAGCTATTAATTGACAGGTTCCTGTGCTTGCCATGGGGCTTGCTTGCCTCACTGTGTATTAGAGTCTAGTGCTCATTAGTGGCTGCTTTTTGCTTTTGCTGCTTGCTGTACTACTACACTGATTATCCTCTTACTCTGCTGTACCCTGGACTTTATTAACAGCAGTGGCAATGTGCCTGTGATGGCAAATGGCCAGGATGTCACTGCTGTTTCTGTGCTGCTGTAACTCCACTGTTAACTTGAGTCAAAGGAACTGTGACCTGTGGATGAGTCAATGTGGGAGCAGGACACCCCAAAGTATCTGTGGCCAGGGATAGCCCACACCAGAGTAGGCACATCTCAGAGAGTCTGTGGCTGTGGTTATGTCTGTGCCACAGCAGGTATGGTATACCTCTGAAGGGGTTGTGGCCCAAGGATAAATCCACGCTGTAGAAGGTATACCTCAAAGCATCTGTGGTTGTGCATGATATCATTCTGGAGCACCTCGAAGTATGTGGATATGGATAAGGCCATGACGGAGCAGGTACACCTCTGGAGGGACTGCAGACACAGGTAAGGCCATGTTAGAGCAGCTTTACTTCTGAAGCAACTATGACTGTGGGTAAGGTAACGCCAGAGCAGGTATATCTCTGAAGGCATTGTGGCCCATGGAGGAACAGGTACACCTCAGAGCAGCTGTGGCTGTGGATAAGTCTCTGCTGCAGCAGGTACATCCCTGGAGAGACTGTGTTCATAGATAAGGCTCCACTTGGAGCTGGTACACCCCTAAGGGACTGCAGTCTGAGGATAAGTCCAAGCTTGAGCAGCGGCAAGAGGAGGAGTTAACTGTAAAGTTAAACTTTATGATCAAGTCCAAAGTGGCCAGGGGTTGAGATTCTAATGGAAATACCTTTAAATTGTTGTAACTCATTATTTGAGTTTCATGTTACAGGAATTACTACATCAGGAATCACCTGAACCTATAGAGGACAAGCCTTACAAGAAGTGGTGCAAGCGCAGCAGCAGCAGTGACCTAACCTAAGCTGGCTTTGGTGCTAAATAACCCCACACAACACACCATCTCTCCTGTCCTGAGTGACCACCATAACAAATGGACTCCCAAAGTCATAGACTAAATGAAGTCAGTGGACATTCTGTGGACATTTATGGACATTTTACAGATAATTTACAACACAGGTGCCTACAAGTATTCTGCCTAGATTCTGCAAGCTGTGCTATCTCTAAATCACTCTCTTGTGTAAGTCCAGAGGTGATGTAGATTCCTGGCTGTATCTTTATACAGTGCCCAGTCTTCTTCAAAAGCCCAGCTGGTATCTGCATGAGATGAAAGCAGAGCTGGGACTGCCTGACCCACCTGGACTTGGTCCCTGCAGAGGGATGTGAAGGTCACCATCGCTGCTGTACCAGATTAATGCAGTCAAGGCATTGCGCTGTTGCTGACAGTGACTATTGTCATGAACCACAGATGGGGAGGTTGTAACAAACCCTGAGTAGAAAAATGTGAAGCCTGTTCACAGGGAGATAGGGTTTCTCATCCCTTTTGTTAAGAGGCTGAAAAGTGACATGGTCCTTTGAACTTTTTTTTTTTTTTCTAAGTGTTCTAATGATCTCTTTATGGTCCATTTTTTTCTCTGAATCCTTCTAAGCACTTACAGAACTTTTGCATTTGCTTCTTTTCAGCTGCAGAGAACACATTCTTTGGCATGTAAATATATCTCTCAAAATTCCAGCACATACAGAGTCATGCATCATCTGGTCCATGAAGTATGCATTAGCTCTGTGCATGCTGAAGTCCTTGGCAAAGTGTTGATTTATTATTTATCGAAGCAATAATGGCCAACAGTTTTAAATAGATCTTCAATCTACATTGCTTAATGCATCTTGGAAAAAAAATCTTTGCCATCTAAATTGCTGGAATGTATTTTAAGCATCTCTTCCTATGTATGCTGTATTTCATGTGGAAAAATAATTGCTCATCAATTAATTTTTCATAATACCAATGTATGTAAAATACTTACTGTATATTGTAGTTTCCTTGCTGAGAGGCTAGCTCCTATATAATTGCTGCAAAGCACTCCATTCTAATTGGATTTATTCTCAATAAACTTGATATCTCTACTCATTTTATATTTTTCTGCACCTTAAGTATCCTAATTATCCTTTTCTGCTAATAGAAGTTGTTTCTTTCCTTGTTTTATGCTGTCTATTTCATTGTACTTACTTTTTTATTACTTTTGAACAAACTAAAGCACACACAGTTTGCCATCTGTTATGATATTTTTCTTAAAAAAACATTTTTTCTTTGCAATTTGCTAAGTACTCTTACTTTCTGCTAGGAAACTTCCATTATTTTATATATCTGTTTCAAACCTGAGAAAAAAAAAGGCTCAGTTTGATAATCTCTCCCTCCTTCTCTCTCCCTTTTCTCTCTTTTCCTCTTCCCAGGCCCAGGGTGCTGGGCCATCTTGTCTAGACCATCTTTTTGCCAAGAAAGGTTGGACCAGATAATTATTGAGGTCCTTTCCAACCTGTTATTCTATGATTCTATGACTGATTCTATGATTTACCTCCCTCTCTCAGTTTTGTATGTGCATGTGTAGAAATTGCCCTCCATTTTCAACAATTCAGCTGAACTGTCCACTCTTTGCCATATTTACAACCCTCTTGACAACTTGGAATATGAGACAGAACAAGGCTAATGGGCAGAAGTTTCAGATTCTTATAGTCCACCCAGTATTTGTCATGCTTTGAATGGGATTAGAAACTGACATGCAATGATTTTTATTTTTTAAAAAAGCCATAACATTTCTAACACAAGAACTGTGAGTGGCAGACATAGGTGTTTCACTTACTGCAGTCCTTTTAGAAGGGTCTCCACTTCCTATAAGGAAAGGATATAGTCCAGAAACTGCTGAGATTTCTTTCTGTATTTTTTCTAAATGAAAAGAAACATCAGTTATTCAAATTTATTACGGTAAAAAATTAGTCTTTTGCTAGAAGTCATGAAATAAGCTTCTACAATTGATCATGTGTCTGGTGATCCTTTCCACATAATTCTCATAAAATTATTCATGTTCTCTCTTAGGGGAAAAACTTTAAATATCTATTTTAGCTATTTCTTCATTTTTCATTATAATATTAAACATATATGATTTTGTGTGCTTTTAGGCTCAATTTTTTCACTAAAGAATACAGAACTGAACTCAGTGTAAGTGCACTGAATCCTGACTAAAAGCCGATGGTCAATGCCTGAAATACTACTCTAGAAGATGCCTATAACCTCTCTTCTGTTGAAAGTTAGGGAGGTAAACAATTTAGAATGTATGAGTCTTAGTGGTTTCTAGAGTGAGAGAGCATCGCATTGCCCGGCTCTCATTCAGGACAGTTCTGTTTCTAAGTTACGTATCAGTTGTAACCAACAGACTTGCACAAGTGTCTGGACACAAGACACAGCTACAAAAAGCAGCTTGCTGGATGGATTTGGAGCTATTCTTAGCTTACTAGAAGGTTTTATGTAATAGAAAATGACAAAATTGGTCATTTTTGCTGTTGATAGTCTAACTGCTACTGAGAACTAATGATAATTTTTGCTAGTTTTTACTGCATATTCCAGTAGAGCATGGTATGCACTCAGGTGCTATTGTGAACTATGCACTAAGTCCCATGGCTGTTGTGCAAAGTGTAATTGATTATCCTCATTTTACAGATGGGAAGACTGAAGCATGGAGTGCTGACAACAAATGAGTCCCTCAGTCCTGTAGCCAAGAAGAAAACCCAGTCCTCCCAAGTCACATCTATGCTTTCACCTTGACACACGGTGTTGGGTATGTCATGTTCCTGTCACTGATTTAAGTGACAACACAGCTGTGAATATCTGGCACAGTGGAGATGAGCCCTTCTGCACTAACTGCTTAGCTGCTTCTTTGAAATATTATCCAGAAGCATTGAAGGTGTTCACAGTTGTTGCTCAGAAACTGAACAAAAGGCACAGATATTTTAATTCTTGTTGTGAGAATGTTCACAGCTGTCAAACCTTTTTGAGCCTTCCTGGGAAACATTTAAATTTGGTTTGTTTCTGAGTGCTTGCCATTATGATTAGCAAACACTTTGTCATTTGAAGTTGATGGATGAAGCAGTTGCTTTTTTCTTAATAGAGACCAGGGCTATAAAACATTCCTCTCTTTATGTCTCTTCTCTGTTCATGGGGGACATTCTCCATGAAGGCAAAACTCTGGTGAGCAAATTATATTCCAGTGTGCAAGCACTAGGTGGCATGAGTCATTTTATGGGCACTTCAGTATTTCAGCTAACTCCATCTGTTCAGTACACTAATTACAAATTCAGCCACAAACACTGTTTAGAGGCATATCATAAAAAGTTAGCAGGAAGTGATTTGTGTCCATGTATACTGTATGTTCTTTATTCTGCGCACCATGCAGCTGTTACATTTGATGATTTTTCCATGCTGAAACTGGGGCAAAATAGTAATTTTCCTGAGGCTGTTTACTGTAATAAGTGCCGTGTTTTGTGTGGTTATACAAAGACACAGGGTCTCCACATTTGGGGTACTTTCCGAAGGACAGAACTGAAAAGGGGAATTACATTAATAGTAACTTGAAAACATCCAAGGCCTAGATAATTCCATGTAAACATATCTAAAAAGCTTGTAACTATTACTCCCAACATTTTCGGGAATTTGAAACAGCACTTTTTTTTTTTTTTTTTTTCCCCTTGCAGTTTGTAGAATGAGACATAGATGCAAATGTGTGCCCAAAGCAGTCCAGTGGACAATATTTATTCCTTCCTCAAGAACTGTTTCTTTTTTAATCCATTAATTACTTCTTGAAAAATGCAGATGCAATTCTTTGAATGGGGTTTGTAATTCACATCTTCAACTCCTACCACTCCTAGACAATTTCTTTAAACAGTAGATAGGAGAATTTTGTCCCTTCCTGCTCGTCATCCCACTCAGCCACTGGGAACTTGATTGAACAGCTGCAATCCAAAGTATTTGATAATACCCCTTGCTTTACCTCTTCTCCTGCCCTACACATTTATACCTGTGCCCTTTAACAGCAGAAAGGCATGGGCTTGATACATCTGCCAAGGAAAGGATCTGGACATTGTATCCCATAGGGAGGGGTTCACATTTCTGTGGCCTGCATAAAGTACCTTAACCCTGTAGAGTAGCTGGATTTATAAGTCATACTTTCTTCTCAGTATGCTTGGGTCTAGCAGTCTCCCATTTGGCTTTCTAGATGTCCTGGATCACATTCAGATGCATTTAGCCCTACCCAAGAGCCCAGACACAATCTTTTTTTATTCACTAGTGGCTGTCTAAGCCAGATCACTTTTACATTTGAAAGTTCATTAGGGTGGCAGTATTTCCTTTCTCATGTACAAGTGAAGTGGCCTGCCATTTTTCTTCTGCCTAACATTGCACAAGCTTTCAAACACATGGCTCCCTTCTCTTAGGTAAAAGTCCCAACTCCAATTTATGAGGCAATCTAGAATAGAGTTTGCTAGATATCTCTTAAGTTTCTCAGCTTGAAGACATTCCCAGGCCCAGTAAATATTGAAATGTTTCACATCTAAACTTAAAATAACTTCAGAGGGGGAAGGTGGTACAGCCACTTCAACATGCACTGTTCAAAGTTCTCAAATGAGTCAATGGATGAACTTGTAATTTCCCAACTCCTGCCACACAAACATTAAATCAGTGATGTGGCCCTTTAAAACAGCTTCAGGTTTTTTAAAAGCACTATGCTCCAGCTTTTCTTGCATACCCTACTTCTTTTCCTAATGCTTGTGGGGATATAGCTTTTTGTGACTCATTATTTACTCTGTTGCACAACACAACACTATTTCAAGCTCACAGTATCACTGCGAAGAATTTCACTTATCAATTTAAATGTGTTTGTGGTATTATGTGAACATTTTTTTGCAGGTCTACAGGTTGATCCATTATATTGTCATCAAAGTGTGCAATAAACATCCCATTGTAAGAAATTAACCTTTATCTTGGAAAGAAAAAAAAATAGTTATTTGATTCTTTGCATTTGGATGAGCTAAATTACCTAGTAAGAGAGTCCCAAATGTTAAAACAGATTTTCATATGAAATGGGAAGATTTCTTTTGGAAACCTTCAAAATTCTGTCTTCCATTTGATCTTATTTATTATTAGTTGACATCAGCTCTGTACAGCTACCAGGAGTTGGTACACAAGACGATTTGACTTTGATCCTGAGTACTTAACCTGGTGACTGATTAAACTCCTGGCTGACTTTGTGTGGAGCTGTAACTAATTGTTACAGGACAACTTCAGGTGGGAATTTCAGACAGTCTTGTAGATTCCCCCAGGCATCTCCTGCTGTCCACAGGCCAATTGACATGCATTATTTATATGCTTAAATGTGCTGATTAACATCCTGGGTAGAGGATCTGGCTGTTGCAGAGACTTCCCCAGGCAGTTCCTGCTATAAAATTGACCAAATAGTACACAAGAAAGTTGCTTATTAATACTCTGCAGAAACTGTTTCTACAGATGCAGAAATGCTCACATGGAACAGTCTTTTGTACACAGAAAATGCGAATATTTTGTTTGTAGTTTAAGGTAATCAATAAAAATGGATCATGGGGTGGTCATGTAGTAATACAGCTCAGCTGATTTATAAAAATTTACAAAACTAACAGTTCAGGAATTCTACCCCTGAACATTTTAAGGGCTAAGGACACTTAAAATGGACTCACATTGCCACCGGGACAGTCACTGACCAACTTTTTGGAGATTTGATTATCCACTTGAGTATCATTTTATGTAAAATATTCCAACAAAGTAGTGGGTTTGGGTTTTTTTAGTTGTTTGTTGGGGGTTTTTTAACAGTCTGTCTGCAATTGCCTGTGCAATAGTATATTCCCCTGACCTCCAAATTCTTGCTGGTGTAAAACATAGTCATGCACCTTCTCCTTTGCCTGTGCTTTGATTTCTGTAGGGAAAAAAACGCTGAACTTGAAGCTAGAAGATGTTAGGTGCTCTTCATGAGTATTGATGTGTAGATAACCAAGAAACAGGGTGCTGAGGTGTGCTGCAGAGCATAATTACCTCCACAGCATCAAATCTCTCTAAAGATAGATGCAATGTACATGGAGAGATAAAGAGACATCTGCAGAGGGTGACTCAGATAATGGATATACAGCTTCCTTAATAAGGGCAGCACAGAATGGCTTCTACTGCTAAGGGAACAGTTAACATGTTTGGAGTGGGATAGGGGTGGACAGGGGGAAGAGATAGGGACTCTTGTTGACAGTGGGTGGAAAAAGCAAAAGAAAATTGTCCATTTCCTTTACTCAGAAAAATGTGGTTTTGCCTACTGCCAGTAGAACACGGAGCACAGGCTGGCAGTGTCTGAATCAAAGTGCCTGATCAAAGTGGCTGAAATTACGTGAGAAGAACCAGTTTATTTAACATAAGGTCATATCCCATCCTGAGGTAAATGAAAACTATTTTCTCTCCCTTACAATCTACCAACTTGTGGCAGGAAAACCTGAAGAGCTTCTGCTTACAAGGCAGATGATGCTGAGACAAATGTTCAGACCCCAAGAGAGGACATTTTGTTTTGGAAAGAGTAAGATTAGTGCTTCACAAATATTTTCTCAAAGAAAAACGCAAATGTTTTGAGTATTTTTTTGTAAGCTGCTTTGGAATTATTAACATTTTGAGGATTTCAAAGTGAAAAGAAGTCTGGAACAAACAGTAACTTAATAAGAAACTCCTTTTGAAATGTGCTTAAATGTTCATGGTTTAATGTGTTAGTCCACTCATCCTACTTTCAAATATTTCAAAATTTCAAAAAGGGAGAAAAATGATGTTGTAGGACCAAAAGCAGTCAAAAGTGAACTGTCAAAGTTGACATTTCATGGACAATTGTAAGATGATATTTATATTAATAAACTACTTGGAAAATATTTACTCATCATGTATATCCACAGAAGTCAGAACTGATTTATTAAATCATATGCAAACAGAAGATAAGAGCTACATTTACACTGTATAGTATAGTTTGACTAGCTCTAAAATAAACACTGATTTCTAGGAGGTTTTGGAATATATTTATTATGAAAAGCAAGCAAGAAATATCTCAGAGTGATTGAATTTCTTGTAGGCAGAAGAAGAGTAGGATTTCAGGTTAAATGTTGTACTAATGCCCAGTCAGGCCCCAGTGCCATAATTACAGTAATCAAACACTATTTATTTATGCCATGTCTCTTTTGCACTTGTCTCATGCATACTAAATATTTACAATGCAATCTGCAGTTTATAGCTTCCCATTGGCAGCAGCTTTTTAAAATATTTAATAAACTACTCTACTTAGCAGCTTATATAACATTTGGGAGTAATGCAACAGAATTGCTGGCAAGTTATACAACCTCCTAGGGTGTTCTTCATTCCAGGACAAACCTGACTGTTATTACTGTAATCAGTTTTACAATCTTATGTGACATCTGAGATCACATTGAACTGTTACTTTTAGCAGTGGATTCCAAGTTTGAGATCCTGATTCTGATATACTCGTGCATGGTATGGGAAATGGCTGTTTGGTCTGGTTCATGATTGCTATTCTTTTTCTTAAGCAAATGTGAACTGTGTTTTTTTCCAGAAGAGGTAAGACACAGACTTACACCTGAACTGTATCTTTGAAACAAAATTCAGGAATACCTCAGAGTATAGATGCTCCTGGGTCTTAGCTTTGCATGCAGAACCTTGAGCTTTGCAAAATTTAGAGACATTATTAATTAAGCAATTACAATAATACATTTTAACTAGAAGGAATCACTTGCTAAACTCTTGAATCCCATTAGATTGCTCACTCAATAATTTCTAGGGCTGCAGCATGGATTGAAACATGCAAAAGGACACAGAACCATATGCAGTAATCTAACAGCATAAAGGCACCTGTCCTCTTCCTTGCTGTGGGGAACGGCTGAGTTTAAGACCGGAAAATCATCCAGTTCTCAGTACTTGCTAATTGACTGAGCATTTGACTACTGATCCACAGGAAGGGGGGGAAAAAAAAAAAAAAAAAAAAAAAAAAAAAAAAAAAAAGAAAAAAAAGAAGAGAGATGGGGAAAAAAGACTACGTAGAAAAGACATGTGCAAATCAGCTGCAGCCTTTAATTTGGTGGAAGTAGAAATGATAATGCTTGTGCAGTATCAGCTCTGCAGTATTCTAACTGAGCTTTTGCAGTTGTGAATTGCTTTTGCCCTGAAACCAATTCAAAATGCGATGTTTGTTTTGGAAAGGCCAAATCCCTGCAGAAATCTGTGGTATTCTGCCTGTTTGGGAGGGGAGGGGCTGAGGCTGCAGACAATTTGTGCTTACAAGGTTGTGGCGGAAGGAGTCTTGAAATGTAGAAGAATAATAATGAAAAGCAGAATTGTAGACTTTTATAAAACAAACAGACTTAATTTAGCCATTCTTACACATGTTGAAAGTTGGGCTTTCTTGCATTTGAAAGATTATTTTGCTTCTGGCTCTTTTTAATAAGTCATGTTGAATATTTAATGATGTTTCTTAAAAATGTCCACATTAACTAAGCATGACCCCTTATCTAGGGCAAGAAAAGAGAACACTTTCATTAATGACCCAATGCCTGGGGAACCCTATTTTCTTTAAAGTACAGAACAAGTGAGGACATTTATAGATCTGGTGGGAGATAATAAGAAGTACCCAATTTGCACTGAAAGTCAACAGGAGCCCTCTTTGGACCTTTAAAAAGCTCCCCTTTTGTCAAATAATGGGAGTGCACACAGGTTATGTCATAAAGTGAAGTGCAGAGATCAAGGCATTTAGATGGAAAAAAAACCTATCCTGGGACCTTTATAGGCAAATTTTGACTTAGATCAATTATTTTCTGCTTCTATAAAATGCCCTGTCAGTTGTCAACAGAGTAATTTAAGACTGCTCCAATTCTGTGCTGAGAGGGTAGGTGGCATGGCTAATTGCTACTGCCTTTCCCAGCAGTTTTAGCTTCTCGGTTTGGTCTTTGTGCAAAACAAAAACATACTTTTGTGGGGAGAGCTAACAATCTGGTTCTTTGGGGCTACAGACAGTCTTTCATTTCATGAGGCACTGTCCTCTTCACCATGCATTCCTCCCACTTCTCTTTAGGCACTGCATGAAGAGGTCCAAGCTAGAAACCTGATTGCCCTATGGCTATTGTCTACATGCACTGGAAAGAGAGAGGCCCCTCAAGGGACAGTAGAGCCTACTAGTGAGTTATATCATCTTTTTTGAATGTCTGTCACTCTGGCTTGGTGGTAGAGGACTCTATTGTGGCAATGGCCATAAGGATAACTGAGTTCAGTGTATACTATGGAATGACTCTGGGCCTGTGATTCCTCCCCTGAATGACTATAGAGAAAGGTAGGGAAAAGTGACTATCTTCCTGCTGAACTTTTGGCTTTTAGATTTTCAAAGCCATTTTTGCAGGTAAAAACAAGAGTTTAATGGAAATTTACTCTAAAGTAATAATTCCTCAACACTCCCTCTTGCTAGAAAGCATTGAATAAAACCAATCTTTTATTCAGCAGAATAACAATGGAAAAATTAACAACCTTTTCTATATTTTTTTTCTCATAGAAAATATGCTTTCTTTTCTATTTATTCCTTATGAAGCATTTTAACTCATTACATTAATGTTTTTGAAGACAGGTATAAACTATTGCAAATTCCATTTCTTAGGAATAACTTTTTAAAACAATCTCATTCTTCATTATTCATAACTTTTAAGATTTAAGTTATCATATTCAGGAAGTTCAGTGTGATTTCTAAATGCTTGTATAACTTTTGGACTGTTTCAATAGCCCATAAAAAGATCACAAACACAGGTATGGTCAAGAGTATTTGAACTGTCTCATAATAACTTTGTTGATGAAGGGCAACAAGAAACATACATAAAGCAATTGAGGGATTTCTCTTCATCTTTATGATTCTGGCAAGGTCTATAAATCCATTAATGCACAAGTTCAACAGCCTCTTTTGGCTGCAACGCATTGAATGATAATTTAGCAGGGCAGAATCCTTTCTTTAAGAGATATATGAAGGTTTTCAGGTTTTTTCCTGTCCAGAGAACAGATGTTTTCAGGCAGGAACAGAATGTTGAGTTTCATTAGAGACCCATACAATAACTAAGCAGTTTCAAAGAAGTAATTCTTAGCCAAATAGACCGTGTGTCTCTTGTCTTGGCAATGAGACATTTGGGGGTATGGTTCTGAAAACTTCTTTAAAAAAGGAAAAAAACTCAGAAGGACATGCTTTCCATTTTGTCAGGACGATTACTCCCTTTCTAATAGTTCATTTTCAGTCAATTATGGGACCACTTTTCTGATCAGAAGGGATTGGTTGAAAACTTTGTGAAAGTAATTTCCTCTAAATGAGAAGATAATTTGCAGGGGAATGGGCAAATATTTGTTAATTATTCATGACTATGAAATTTCAAAGCCAGATTTCAGAATTATTTTCTGTCTATATTCAAGTGATTGACCTCAGCTCATTACACACAAACATATTCTTCGATGTCCCCCATATGTGTTAACACACGTTAGCATATATGCTAATACTCTCCAGGGTTTAGAGTCAGGGTTATAGTTAGCACTTTAATGTTCTCTGTTTGAATGAGTTAAAAAATGTAATATGGTATTTGGTTTTCATTGTCATTCCATAAATCGACTCACACTTACTCATAATACCAGCCAGCAGTCATAGATTTTAGCATTCGTTTTAATAAGACATGTTTGAATTTTCAGGTTTTCCTTCTTTATCCCTTTCCCTCCTCTTTTGTATTCCTTTGAAAAGAACATGGACATAATGATGTATGCAACTTGAATGATGCAAAGTTGCAAAACCTGTAAAAGAAGCACTGGTGATTCTGACCAACAACTCATTCATTTTCTTTGGTATCTTACCTCTGACAGTGGCCATAAATGGATGCCTAAGGAAAAGTAATGAGAAAAGAACAAGAATATAACAAAAATTTTCTAAAGGCTTTCTCAGCCTCCATCTAGGTCTCCCAAGATTGCCATGTCTTTAATAATTCCCAATAGCTTTCATTTTCTGAATCTACCTATCTCCCTGCTACCCATGCACAATTTTAGCAGCTGCTATATCAGTCGCAAAAGAGTACCAGATTCATTTCACATTAAGTTATAAATGTCTTGCAGGTGTGTTCAGCTCTTCCCTGTAGACAGTCTGTAATCTCTTTCTCAAGGGCAACCAGATAGTAGATCGCATTTTCAAAGTCTAATATTCTGTAGATAACCAACACATCTTTCAGAAAACAGCCAGAATTGAAATCAGAGATTATATTAAGGTATTCTGAGGTAACCAATAACAGGGTGTTTTACTGAAATGTAATGGATTTGAAATTTTATAGCTGTAATGGATTTGAAATTTTATAACTGTATTAATATGACTTTCAAATTCAGTTACTAGCTTTTTGTTCATTTAGAGGCCTTAAGCATAATTTCATCCATTCCACTTACTAACATTTAAAAGAACACATATGAAAGTTGCTAATACAGTAAGAAACTAGTGCAAATTCAACTGGATGAGGCATAACGTAATTATATCTTTTACCTATTGCTTTTTTGTTCCTTTGTGTCCCTTTACCTACTCTTCTACTTTTCAGCTTAGAAATTAAACACATTTTCACCCTTTTTCATACTAATACACTAGACCAAGTTAAAGACTGGGATCTAACATATTGATAAATTTATGAAAATGAGAGGAAAAAAGTGTAGGGTTGCCTGGGGAAATCTAAAGAGAGCATAAAGGGAGTTTAGATTAGTGCAATATGCATATTAATGAGTCAGAATAAGGTATCCATTTATATCATTCCAATGTCTTCAATCCATTTCTGAAGTTAGTCCCTGGTGAGGAGGTTTAATTTAAAACATAGAAAAGCTCTCCAAGTTCCTGCACTCAAAGAGAATGCAATTAACATCACTTGCCAAATGAGTCCACTGCTTTTTTTGAGACTGTGGGCATAAGCACAGGTGCTTATACTGAATCTGTGAGATGAGACCACACCAGAAAGGATCCTGGCCATTGTTGTTTGTCACCACAGTTCTCATCTATAGAAGATGTTTAGTGGCCAACAGTTCTTATATATAAACTATGAAGTGCTTTAAATATTTATTTATATGTGAAATATGAAAAAGCATCATTAATGCTTTCATACAAACAAACAAACAAAAAAAAAAACACACCAAAATATTCAGTGATCAGCTATCATTACAAAATAATGGCCTACATTATAACTAGTGGTGTTACCATAATCGTTTCCTGGGCTGTGGTTAGATGAAGAGGTTGTGTCCCCATTTAAAGGTAACTATTGGCAAAAGCTGGTGTTGTAATGCTGACTTCTGTCCCTACATTATCAAGACTTAGCATTTAAATTAGAAACATAATTCCTCGTACTGGGAAGCTAGTAATGGAATAAGCTTTTCTCTTCATCTTTCTGTTCCCACTTTCAACCCAACTCATAATCTTACTGATTAAAAGTAAGTTGGTCCTGAGATTTGAATGCCCTGTAGTTTTAGCTCATTTAAAGCTGGTGAAAATATTTTAGAATGTTTTTCTTACTTTTAATCACTTTTGTATTATTTGTTTTTCTAGAATATTTCTGCCAGGTTTTGCTGACTTGAATAGAGGAAGATCAGTTGTTATTCAGAACATATTTTCGCACATGGAGTTTAAACAGACTCCAGATGAGAACAGACATTTTTACTCTGTGATCCAAGTAGTTTCTCTTAAGTTTACCTTAGATTTCAGTCATTTCATCAAGTAGCAGAAATAATGCTCTGATTAGGTAGGCGGTTACCTAAATTTGTATAATCTCCAGTTAGTTTAGCCATCTACCATCTAATATCTTTATGACAGCTGTTTCTCTTCAGTTTCCTTTACAGTGAGGAGAAAGATGTTTTCAGGTTTTAGCAGCGACACCAACTTGAGGTCAACGTCAAATGTGCACTAGCCTCTGATGCCTGCCTAAGTATAATAAATAGATATCTGTATAGACCTATTTTTATTCGCCCTAGACATATTATTACAGACATTGTTGAAATGAGTGGTTCATAATGTTTGTAAGATTGAAAACTTATTTGCCTAACATGTTTAAAAAGTTATACCTAATAATTGCAAAGAATTCAATATTTGTTGCACAAATGAAATGAGATTAAATTAAACTGGTTAAAATGCTTACTATACTATAACATAAAACTTCTGCATATCCCCAGCAATATCATTTGAACTGATAATAATCAAGAATCTCAGAACAGCTATTAAGGACAGTATAGATATAGATTAAAGCTGATCCTGCTTTCTGTAGCAGTGATTCCTGTTCTTCAATCATAATGCATACTGGAGGATTAAGTGGTTTGCAGACTGTCTTTGCATTAATTATGTTGATGTCCTTCATATCATTATGAGTAGTCATGTAGCTTTTCCTGTACAATACAATCTCTTTTCTTAAATCCTCTCCTTTGCCTTGTGCAACATTTCAAACCTTTACTTGTTTTGATTTTTTACTTAGCTTACCACTCATGTCATGTCTGAGGTGAGAGAAGTCTTTTTGCCCCCATCCCTTTACACTGAAAAATGTGACTTCCATTTTGTACTTCAGCTCACTTCCCAGAAATATTTGTAAATAGCACTTTTGCAAACATGTTTATTTATTTCCACCAACCAGAAAATCTGTTTAATCAAACTGTTTGAGGCAATAAGTTTGAAGCAAAGCACAACCATGAGGTGTAAAAGTTTGTCTGAGGCGCCCTGGAGTACTAGTGGAATGAACTGAAGGTCAGTGCCATCTTTGCAAATAAATACAGGTACATAATTCCCATTTTATTTTTTTTTTAATTAATTAATCTGTTCTCAGCTAACTGGTGATTAGTTCATATAGCAGTCATAGCAGAAGTTGAAAGAAATGGACGGATTAAAGATTGTCAGGATAAGCCTTCTTCAGTCCTGGCTAACCTAAATTGTTTGTAACTTGGTAAGTAAGGGCTAATAGCTTGTTTTGTGAGCAGGTGATGAAGCCTTGTTTTCACTCTTTTTATCTTTTGCACACTCTCTGATTTCAAATAAAGAACAAGCAGTTCTGTCTCTCCATTATTGGGACATTAAGTAGTTATGCCCTCGAAGTTCCTATGAGTTTTTACAAAACTCTTGTAGTAATTTTGTTCCTTTCATATCAAAAAGAGTTGTGGTGAACCCTCTAGAGTAGACAGTCATCTCAGGATTATTGGGGGAGGAGGAAACAGGAGAGGAAATAGAAAAAAAATCACTGCATTTACAGTAATAGATTGCTTTCTTACAGAAATGTTTCAGGATTCCTGGATCCAGCTCCACCTTCTTCACCAGTATTGTGTGACTTTGACATGTCTTGTAGTCAGATAGCTCATGTTTCTTGCCAAATTGCCAGATGGTGTTGTTCTCTGTGTCACGTAGTGGTGTCAACCTGGTCATGCAAGGGAGAAGACAGCCTTTACTGCAGCTCAGGCACCTGCCCTCTAATGGGCGAGGTCTTTTCTTCATAGGGCCTAGTATGTGACACAGAGACAAGGCACACTGTGGCTAAAGTGGAGTGCTGTGGCTTCTGCGTGGCTTTGTAGCCTGTGGGCACAGTGGGCATGTGTGTACCAAGCAGGCAGCAGAGAAGCTGTGGCACTGGCTGCCTGGGTGTGTGAGGGATGCTCCTCACCTCAGAGGACTGCAAAATTGGAGGCTAGCTCCACGTTCCTCAAGGTGGGAGGCTGGGCAGTTCTGCACGGCTTGGCATGAACTACAAGTTATTTATTTGTAAAACAAGGATGATCTTCTCTTGCTGTGTTGCTCTGGAGAGATTAAATACTTTCCTGGTTAAAATTTGGTTTCAAATGGGAGTTCATCTTAGGCATTTTTCTGCTATTTCTACTTCATTTTTTGTGTAAGGAACAAGTAGATATTGTTTGTCTGAATTCAAATTAATATGATAGTAAGTTGTCAAAACAGACTGAAGGCACTTAGAAATAGGTCCTTTCATTATGAAGAACACACCCACCGCAAAGCTGCTTTGAGAAGCTTCTGATAAGAAGTTGTAGTAGCGCAGGGGTGGAAGTATGATTTGAAATATGACAGGTCTAACAAGGTTCTTTGTGTTGAAAGGAATAATTATTTTGATGGGTAAGCTTAGAAACATAGCACAATAATACTGTTTGTGTCAGTAACTCTCAGTGAAAAATCAGTTGTATGCTTCTTTGGACTGAGTGGTCTGCAAACAAAGACTGAATCTAACAGTGATGCTACAGTGCCAGGTAGCTATACTCTTAGTAGACTTTGATAAGATATCTCAGGTCCTTGGAACAGTACAGCCATGTTAGAATAACTCTCCCTGGGCTGTTTAGTCCTGCCAAGAAGCCTGGATAGAGCATGGTCACTGCTTCCAAGACCTCATTTATCTCCTTCGGTTTAATCTGAAATGTGCCAAATGAATATCCAACTACCCAACTCTATAAGAAAACTGGCCCCATCCTTAAGAGATAATTTTAAATGTATTTAATGTGTATTTCAGTGTTGAAAAATACCACAAAATGTGTGTACATGAATGTTGCAGATTAAAATAATAACACGGTAATGATTTAGCAGCAAATCAAGATTCAATAATGACTAGCAGCACTTAATCATTAACTAATTTAAGGTTTTACAAAGTAATTCAGTAAAATATGTTGTGATTAAAACGACTTAACTACAGATTAAAAAAATTACAATATTCACATTAATTTACTATACAGTACATTAAGTCATAGATACATGTGCATTCAGGAACACAAGACGTACAAACACACAGACAGACAAAAAGCATTTTAATTCAGTAAAATATGTGTGTACCCACACTCAGGAAAATAACTGTGTGCACCTAAATACATCAGCAGGTAAATAGAGAGACAGTGGGTGAAAGAGAAACTAGTTCAAAGTTTAAATTTCCCTTTTCTCGAGTTTAGATTAAATACAGTGCAATGGCATTCCTCAATGGGCAGTAATTGAGGCCCAAGGGGATCGACTTTGCCCTGTCCTCCTATCTTCTCTAACAGTGGATAGTACCTTGAGGATTTGATACCTGACAGGTATCCAGCTCAGGGAGATGTTGGTCACAGGCCCGCTACAGTCCAGGATATCTCAAAGCTTGGGGTCGCTATGTATAGGGTCCAAGATAATTGACTTTCATCAGGTACTTTTCCACTTCCAGCCTAGCTCAAGCAATGAAATATTCTGGTGGTTTTCACCAGTTGCACAGTCCAAGAACTTGATGGATGTGCAGTTCTGTTATTGTTCTCCCTCATCCACATCCCAGGTACCGATGTACCAAATTGTCAGGAGGTGATGGACTGTTATAACTGTTCCCAAGAGATAGGGAGAGCAGGAGCCAGGCTTGTCAAAGGGGCTCCTTAACGTTCTGGTTCCCTGCCATTTGCAGTCCGTATCTCCCTGATTGGTATGTGGCACAGGATGGGGGTTGGAATCACACCAAGCAATGAGCAGCCTAGCAAGGAGTGGGGGGAGGAATTGCATAATCACAATGAACCACAGCTGGTTAAAGATAATGTAGGGTTTCATTTTGAAAATACTGATTTATCAAATGCATCAGGTTGAGGGTAAAGGAGTGGGAAATATGTGACATCAAGATTTTTCTGTTTTTCTGGGAGCTTGCTTCCTACTTCTACACAGTTTGAAAACCCTATTGCCATTGATACCTGCAAAATTTTCAGGGAGTTTTAGTTTTATTGCCACTGCATTGGTGTTGTGAATCTGGAGCTAAGCTCCAAGTTTTCCAGTGTTGATCACTGCTCCAGGAATTTTTTACTTTTCCATATCAGCAAAGCAAAAAAGTAGAGGAAGTCCTGGAAGCAAGGGCTGTCATATCTGAATTGAATGCCTGACACCTCGGGCTCAGCTATGTAGGCCCGTTAGGTATCTGTCCTAAGGATGAGAATGTCTAATTAATGTCTCTGGGAAGTATTGCATCTCAGTAGACATTAACTGTGGCTAATCTAGAAGCACTCTGAGAACCCAATAGACTATTAGCATATGCAGATTATTTCTTTCATCCACCAATATCTTCTCTTGCTTCCCAGGATGAGTGGTTTAGCACAAGTTGAGTCCTATAGTTCAGCATCACAAGAATTTTACATGAAACACATAACAGTCCACAACACACATGAGCTACCTAATAATCCACAATGACATGCACAGCTCTGTCTAAACAAGTGACAAACAAATAACAATCTGCTTGCAGACATGAAATTTGATTCAGTCTAATAATTTCAGATAACTAATATTAGAAATATTATGAGAGATTTTTTAATAGCATTGTGGTGATTTGACCTTGGCTAAATGCCAGGTACCCACCAAGTCGCTCTATCACTTCCCCCCTTTCCCCTTGTTTTCTCAACAGGGCAAAGAGGGGAAAGAAAATAAGATAGGAAAAAAACCCAACCCTTGTGGGTAAAACAAAAGCAGTTTTAATATAAGCAACGCGAAGCAAAGGTCCGCATGCAGAAGAAAAAAAAAAAAAAGCAAACAGATTTATTCTCTACTCCCCATGAAGAGGCGCTGTCGGGCCTTCTCAGGAATCAGGGCTCCCATACACGTAGTGGCTACCTCGGAGGACCAAGTGTGACCCCACCCCCTTCCTCCTTTCTCCCAGCTTTATACTGAGCAGACATCACACGGTCTGGAATATCCCTTTGGTCAGTTGGGGTCAGCTGTCCTGGTTGTGTCCCCTCCCAAGATCTTGTCCATCCCATCCCACTTGTGGGGAAATGTCAGAAAGAGCCTTGGTGCTGTGTAAGCACCACTCAGCAGTAGCCACAACACCAGGGTGCTATCAACACCCTGCCAGCTCCCAGCATAAACACAGCTCCGTGAGGGCTGCTGTAGGGGAAACCAATTCCAGCTCAGCCAGACCTGGTACAAGCATCTAGGTTTACAGATTCTTTTCTCATGATTTGTATGTCCAACAAGTGCATTTATATATAAATGATATATAACTATTTATCATTATTTATATGTTGTCTCTATACTTTTATTATTCTCTGAATATCTTCTAACAGCTATACTGCTATGGGTTCTTAAACTGATGTGTCCTGGTGTAATCCTGCGTTATACAGAGGTAAAGGTACTACTTGATCCCTTGGGGCTGAGTAATCTTCTGGAACATTGGAATACGTTATCGTTGACACTTTTATAACTCCTAATTTCTTAACATTAAGTAGGGCCTTCCAATAATTTCAGCTTTTGCTCCAGAGGATTTTTTTTTTTTTTTGGGGGGGGGTAACAACATTTTGTTAAAAGAAAAAATAAAATCTAAATATTTTAAATTCTGATACAAAAATGTAACTTAAACCAAAATACTCAATTGTTTCTATTTCAATGAAAATACATTTTTTGAGGAAAAGTTTCTGTCTGATGTTTTCAGCCAAGCACTAACTGTGCAAGGGAAGAAACAGTTTTTGCAAGTTAATTTATCAATAAGAATATGTGAACATATGGACATATTAATACTTACAGATCTGAGTCACACTGACAACATATTAAAAAGTCATCTAGTTGACAAATGCATGTTAATAGTTTTTCAATATTTTCTTAAAAAACCCCATAATGAAACAATTAAAAGGTATTATTAGACTAATAACAAATTTTCATTTTGGGTGATCATAAATCTAGTCGATCAAATCAGAATGATAATGGCATATGAATTGGTACAGTGTATCAAGAAGAAAAGCAAAGGGAAAGCTAAAATAAACAAAGAAATCAATAGCTCTACTTTTTATATAGAATAGTGGGTGTCATGTTGTGAAAAACTGAATTTATTTGCAAGTTTTATTAAGTATTAGAAAAAGGCAAATAAGAAAGAAAAATTGAAAATGGAACATGGGTTTCAAGTAAATAAGTCCCATTAAAATCAGATTAATTTGGTAGTTACAACTCCCCATTTTTTGCTTTGGTTAGTTTCAGTGAGGTTAGCAAACCTTTGTTCTCTGCATAGCAGACGGGCTTAAGCCTTTGAATCACAGGTGTTACAACTGTACAAATACTGATTTATAAGCAAAATACATTGTTTTATCACATTATGACAATGCTATGGATAACCTGAGGTGATGCCGTATGAGTGGGATATTTTTCTCTCATCAGTAGAACACTTTTGATTTGGTGTTAGGTATATTTTTTTAGGTGAAGGAAGAACATTCCACAGAATGTAAACCCACTGCCTTGTCCTCAGTGAGATAGAAAGCCCTCTTAACTGCCTTCTAGGTACTAACAAGCATGTCCACTTACTTTGCCATGATGTTATTACCTGCCATTTCTTTTCAAGACATCCATTAACCTATCTGAATGGCATGAGTCAGTCAGACATGAGCTGCTCTACAGTATGTTCACATACAATTAAATGGTTAGGGAATTCAAAAGGGATCACTTGTGATGGCAGTGCAGACCAAGTAACTCCATACACATTGAAGGTATGCTGTAGCCTTTCTTGCCACACAGACCATCTTACCTGAACCCTACAAATGTCCTAAAGAAGCAAGATGTGAGAGAGGAATAATTGTGGAGAACTCTGTAAGAAAGTTCTGTCATGCAGAAATGTAACTGCACATGGAAAACTTAATAGTACTTCACAGAGAGAAAGTAGACAGACAGTTGTAGAAGGACTTATGACCTTTTTTTATTGCTTCAGTTTATAGGTTAACCAACACCAGCTTGCCCCCAGCCATACTCTGATTTGCATCATCGTGCACAGGGTAGGGTATCATATCACAAACCTAGGTTAGTCCAAGCTCTCTTCCTGACAGTGGCACCATAAGGTTATTGTATTATGCTTTTAGGAATTTTTTACAGCATAATTTTGCAGGTTCTTGAGCAAACTCAGGTCCAAAAATATATTGTTCAAGGATTTCCCACATAACGTACTGTGTAATCAACATACCTTCCAAGCAATCAGTCCTGATTCAATATTGCAATAAAATCAGAGGGCCAGATGAGTCTTTAAACGTGCTGAACTTTGATACCCAGCATCACTAACTGACTGAAAACTCTCACAACTTCTTGCATTTATGTAAATCCACTATTTATTACTGCACAGTGTTTCTAAAAGGGGAAAATATCACAGGGTACATCTCCTTCACATTTATTGTAGTCTTTAGAATTAAATGAAAAAATTACATACCTGTGAACTATTGAGAAACTGACAGATATCGTAATTATCTTCCTATCTCTGCTATCATTTGGGTAATTCAGATGATCTCTTATAACTTCTGAAGAAAAGGATGCACAGAATGTGGAAGTTGGAACATAAAGCCTATAGCCACCTCATCCCTGCAAATATCAGATGTGGTTTCCAGGCCAATGATCCTTTGTTTCGTTAGTTAAAGTAAATCTTCAAACAAGGGCAGTATGCAAGGAGCTCCTAAAAGAATGTGCAGGCAGAACTGTGGCTGTTGTGCAGACGGATGGCTTGTCTTTATCAAGAGAAATTAAATTATTTATTTTGGGTTTCTGGCAGACAAACCACAGAATGCTACTGCACCATTTCTGGCAAGAGCACTTGATGATGCATGCAAACGAGGCCTGCTTTAATGAGCTGCTGGCCAAGAGGAGGCAGCAGAATTTAATCTTAAGACTTATGTCCTCTTGAACATATGGTGCTAAACCAGCATCTTTCACAGCCCAGCTAGTAATGAGAACTAATCTGAATTGGGCTAGCAGTAATCTGCAACAGACCAAATAGAAGAATCATATTTCTTATTTTCAGTTAAGAGTTAATAACATTTTTAAATATTAAAGTACATTATTGACATAGAAATTAATTTCAAGAGGTGGATATGAACCAATGGAATGTCAAGTCAACACTGTGTCATAAAACCAATAAAGAGCCAGGAGGGGTCAACCAGTAGAAGGTTTTGGTATAATAAACATTACCATAATACTTTTGCTTTATATAACTCTTCACATGTGCTCATCCATATCATGACCACTGCAGCATAATCAAAAATCTGTTTCTAATACATACTGGAAGCCCTTATAATATTTGTATGTTACATATAGCCTCCCACTGAGACTCAAATGCAAAGGCCGAATGGAATGAAATCAGCTAATATCACAGTTCTTAGATGAATATTTAAAACCCTGCACATACAGAAAGAAAGGAAAGATGAAGGAAAGGAGGAAAGTAAGGAGGAAGGAAAGGAAGAATTAATTGCTATACACACTAAAGCTGATCAAATTCCACACCCTTGAAACTGTTTCAAAAAAGTAGGAGTGCTTGACACCTAAATTGCATAGATACAGTATTTTACCCGTGTTTGTAAGCACAGATACTTGTCAAAATGTTGTTCAAATCGAAGACCTGGAATATAGTCAAAATTTATACTCTAAAGGACTGGAAAATTAAGTAGAGCCATCTTGACATTAAATCAAGTATTTTGTAGACAGCCAGTATAAAATACTAAATATTTGCATGGAACATATGCCTCATGACTGTTGCAGTTGCAGACCAGGTGTGGTATTGCTTTCTGCACTGACTGCAAACAGCAGCTAAGTGCTGAGAGCCCTGATATTAAAATATTTCATCCTGGTGGTTATGAGGAATGGAAGTATTCCTGCTATGACTTGATTGCGAGAATATCATAGAACCAATAAAGGCATAACTAGGCAAACTGCAGGGGTGACAACATTCATATAAATATACAATATTACAGATGTGGCATGGCAAATATCTAAATCTTGGGGAGGGGGGTAAATACAAACACACACACACACACACACACACACACACATATATATATAAAATCTTTTTGATCCAGATAGGTTCCACTCTGTAAAATTTCCGTCTTTCTACTTGAAATTAAATAATTTCTGGATTAATTTCTGGGTATGATCAAACTTATTTCCAGTATTTTTTTTTTTACATTTTAACAGACTTTTAAAAAAGGAGATTGAGACACATTAATTTTTCATTTTCCATACTTTTATGATAAAACAAAGGAAAAAGCATTCTCAACAGCTTTCTTTCTAAAATGCAAGCCCAACTGTGCGATTATTATGGTGATTACATGCTTCTGGGATAAAATAGAAAAGAAGAAAAAATTAATACTTGTGCTAGATGTTAGATCAAAACCAAAGGGAAGACAGAAAAAGGGATGAACTAGGTGAATATTATTACCATATTATCCCTCTCTTCATAGAAATCTTATGTGCTTTCTATTTAAAACACATAGTTTATATAAAACATTGCTTACTTTAAAATGCTACATTTAGGTAGCCCAAATTCCTTATTTACCTTGTTGGTTTTTTGGTTGTTTTTTTTTTTTTTTACTAACTGTCTTAGCATATTTGGGTCTACTTGGCCAATAGAAAATATTACACTTTAAAAAGTCAGATATGATGTTCAAAGCACGTGAATAGTCTTGTTCCTGAAAGTAGCTGAACTGGACCCATAACACTTAAATATTGTGAAATACATTCACTAAGAAATCCATAGATACGCCTAGGAGACCAACATTATAAAATGTATTTTTTGACTACACTCTTTTGGACCTCCAATCTATGCTTATATCCTATTTTTGTAAGTTTATTTCTGCATTGAAAGGTATTTACAGATAAACACATGTAAGAGACATGAAGCTGTTACACACATTGATTACTACGTAAGTGCAGGGAATGAAAATGGGGTGAATGTATGTAAGCATTTGTAAATATCATATGGATTCTTTTAGTGTTAGCAATATAGAATCATAAAATCATTTAGTTTAAAAAAGACCTTTAAGATCATCAAGTCCAACTGTTAACCTAACACTGCCAAGTCCACCACTAAACCATGTCCCTAAGCACCACAGCTACACATCTTTTAAATACCTCCAGGGATGGTGACTCAACCACTTCCCTGGGCAGGCTGTGCTTGATTGTTCCAGTGCTTGATGACCCTTTTAGTAGAGAAACTTTTTCCTAATATCCAATCAAAACCTCCCCTAGTGCAACTTGATGACACTTCATCTCATCCTATGACTTGTTACTTGGGAGAAGAGACCGACATCCAGCTCATTACAACATTCTTCCAGGTAGTTGTAGAGAGCAATAAGGTCTCCCTTGAGCCTCCTGTTCTCCAGGCTAAAAAATCCCAGGTCCCTCTGATGCTTCTCATATGACTTCTGCTCTAGACACTTCACCAGCTTCATTGTCCTTCTTTGGAGACACTCCAGCATCAAAATGTCTTTCTTGTAGTGAGGGGCCCAAAACTGAACACAGTATTCAAGTTGTGGTACGTTGAGATGTAATTTAGTGATAAGTAACAATATCTTGTCCCAATGAGACCAGGTCCTGTGACTTTATCCAAATAGCACAGGGGCCATGCTGATTGTCCCTTGGAGGATACTTATATCAATTTTATTCAGGCAAACATATGTATTTTGGATACATTCCAGGGAGGCAATTAAAGAACTGCGTAATTTTTGGTGTATTTTAATTTATTCTTCAAAGCAGCACTTGCTGATGTGGACTAATCAGCTTTTATGTGCCAGTGAAAGCACAGAACATGATGACAGATGGTAAGCCAGAAAAATTCTTGTAGCTAAATACCCACTGTCATTGTTAACCTAGAGAGTGACAACTCTGGTGTCATTTTGTACAGGATGTGAGAGGGTTTTTTTAGCTATAGCGAAGTTCTCAAAATATTATGAACTGCCTGTATCGTGGTATATTTGAACATGGAAACATCCAACTGACATATCGAGATAGTCCTTATGAATGCTGCAAGTTTAGTTAGGCAGGACCTAAGGTTTGTGGCAGTATGACCGCGCAACGTTGAACTTCCTAATCAGTGCACCTGTCTTTTCTTACCCTCCCATAATGTTCATCAATAGCCAGTTAATCAGATTAAATATGTGGGGAGGTATCTCAGCTGTCTAATTAACAATGTAGGGGGAAAAAAAACCCAAACAAATAAGTTCTGCCCAATATTTTAATGAATCTACAGTAGACATGCTATGTTTCCGTTCAACTAAGAAATATGTGCCTAAGAATCCTTTCAAACAATCAAGCTCTTAGTGTGAGGAACGCCAAAGGAGAAATTCATGTGCTTCCATAAAAACATAATTTAATGCAACTCCACATGTTCTAAATTAAGATCTCTGCAGTACAAAGAGAATGCTACTCTAAGATTAAAATACAGTTTCATTTTTAAAAGACTGGGGTTTTACTGTGATGTTCTAATTGTATTTTAGTTTATAGATTATATCATTTATCATATAAGCAATGGAGAAACATTGATGTGTCAATATTTTCTAGAAAGAACATTAAGATTTAGGGTAAGAGGGTGGAAAAGAGGAAGGTGCTATCATTTTGGAACAAAGCCAGTCTGAACACCCATCTTCCACTCAGACTACCAGTGTTATATTCCACACTCAGGTACATGGTGCCTAAACACATGTGATCACATTTGGCACACTGGAACAGTTTGACAGCACTTACTGGTAACTTTGATGATAAAGTTTATTCGAGGTTTAAGTTTATTCCCTTTGCAAGGGTAAACATTTCATAGAATGGTGTAGAAAACCCCTTAGCTTCAGTGAATGTGTTGTGATTTTTTTTTTGTTATTAGAGAACATTTGATTTTTTTGGAGCTTTTTGACTATCTTTTTCTCTCAGGCACTATTTTCCCAAATGCTTCCTTGCCTCAGCCTGCAAGAGACAAAAAGCTTCCCAAAGAAATCACATAAGTATAAAGCTAGTTAAATAAATTAACAGCTTGTCATTATTATGAGGTGAGGAGTTTTTATGTATTCTAATACCTTTGAAATAAAAAAAAAATGATGTCCAAGCTCGATACATAAAGCATTAAGAACATATTAAAGAAAACAGAATGTGGACAACAGCTTAATCTTTTCACCTTATTCTGTGCATCTGATGAAGGTAGAAGCAAGAACAACATTAGCTAAAATCTCCTGACATTAATCCCAAATGTTTTTTCTGATTTTTTCATTAACTGATTTCTGTGTAGCAGGCTAGGGGAAATATAATTTATATGTGCTTAATTGCAGAATTGATGCTAAGTGGGAAAAGAAAAAAGGACCATGTTTCAGGTTTTGCTTATAAACTGCTCTTGCACCTTAAGTCTCCAAAGTAAGGTGTCACTCATTTTCATATAAAAAATACCTTCACTCATTCTTCATGGAGATACTCTTGACTTTTCTTTCAGTATAGCTTGTACTGTCTCATCTCTTTGGTAGAGCTCAGATGGCAACCCTGTATTCAACCATTTCATGTTAGAAAATTTCCTGGCTGGAAGATTTCCATCACTTGCATGTTGACCTAAGAACATCTGACATATTCCCTACCACCTAGGTTACACTATATAATTTTGTTAAGATCCAGCTTAGTGCTGTGCTTCTGCATGCTCAGCTATTTCTGAAAAATACATATTAGCAGCTCTAATTCTCACATTCAGGACTGGCTGCCTAGATTTGCCTGATCCCTAGATACTACTGGATTGCCACAGCACTTTTCATGCTTTGCTTAATGCATGTTTTGTTTGTTTGTTTTTAAATATGTGCAACTGCCTGGAGGCTTATTTTTTACAGTTCACAGTAGAGTTCACACACACAAACCCAATGCAGCCAGCTGACAATAAAAAGAGGCAAGCTACAAGAGACTAGGTAATTGCAAAGTAAAATATAACAAGGGATTCAAAAAATTTTCAAACAGATTGTCTGAATGTGTAAAATACTCTCCTCTAACTCTTCTTCATTCTGTAATATACTACAGGTCCATTCAAAACACTGCCTTGGACAGGAAAGAGAAACCGTCCAAAAGATGTGTACAAATGTCACACTGAGCAATTTCATTCTACCCCTTTAAGAGTCTTTCCTGATAAAATGATAAAACAGTCCCAAATAATGCCCTACTTTTACTATGTGGACCATTTGGTATCTCCAAAATGACCAGGCTTGCATGAAGGAGGAAGCTACAGAAATCTCAGCAAAAGAGAGGAAGAGTCTGTGATGAGCAGAGCTAGAGGGAGGGAGGGAGAGGAAAGCAATAGAGAAGCAATATAGGCTGTGTATTGCAAATGAAGACTGATTTGGTATTTTAAACAAGATCTAGAGCTGAACATTTTGTCACGTTTTTGGCCTGGTGGCATGATTACCGGCATGTTGTTTTCTAAGAGGGATCATATCCAGGCTTGCGCTTGACAGTCTGATGCCTCTTTCCTTGGAAGTGGCAGTTCACTTGAGCTGCCAGCCCAGTAACCCTGCCAGTAGTCTCCCTGAGAAGTCTAGTAACATCATCTGGATGAGTATGGATATTTGACCGTTGTGAGTCTGGGTTTTTATTACATGAGATTATTTTACTGTTTATTCTTTCTTCTCAGCAAGTTTCTAGCTCGTGCATCAGTTTCTTGAATCCATGTGCCTGCCTGACCCTGGCTCTGTGTCCTGATCCCCACTTCTACCATCCTCCCTGCTTAATTAGTTATCTTTACCTCCTGATCTTAGGTCCTTTTGCATAGCGTAGGATTCCTGATCATCATCACAACTCCAACGTTTTGGGGTGGTTGGTTTTTTTTGGTGTTTTTTTTTTGTTGTTGTTTGTTTGTTTTGTTTTTTTGTTTTTTTTTTTTTTTTTGCTTTGATTTGGCAGCTAGTACAATCCTTGGCTTCCTCGCTTTCATCTCAAGCTGACTGCTATTGTAATATGCTGTCTTCACCCTCCACATTTCTCCCTACAGCCATATATTATACAAAATACATCTCCAGAAAACTGATCTGCTGACTTCAGAGAGCTTTATAATGTGTTAATCCTTCCAAGATTTGAACACTTCAACAGGGTATCAAGAAAATCTTGAAAACAATGTAAGTTTTCATATCAGAAATAGCTTTTGTTTTCCTCACAAATTATTTTAGAATTCTGTGACTATACGAAGCAAAAGATGAGGGCATCTAAAGAACACTAGTTATGAACATCAGAAATTTCAAGTGTCTTCTCTACTATTACTGTCAAAATTTCCAGCAGTGTTATGCCATCTTGGAGGATTAATCAAAGACTATTTTCCCAAGATCATCATAAAACTGGATAAAAAGTTCAAGGGATTTTTTTCCTTCATTTAAGTGGTAGTCACCTTCTAGATGCTTCCAAATCATCTCTGCTCGAGGTTGATCTTTAAAATTAAAAGCCACATGCCACAAGAACATCATCTTGGAGATGACTTTCTGAGTCATCTGGCCCTCTTCCCCTGCTATAGCAAACTGACAGAAAACCTTTTGGTATGAAAGTGCAAAAACAACAGCAAAGCATCTTAGTCTCTGTGTTACTGAGAGTTCAGTTTTCCCTCTGTTTTGGAAGGAATAAGGGAGGAATGAGCATACCTAAGAAATATAATAAACATCAGACCTAAGGATTTTTCTCAAGAACCATTTTTTAAATAATATTTTGAATTATGTGTTGAACATGTGGGTACCATTTCCACACAAAGGAAAAGGTGCAGGCAGTTGCCTTTCCTTATATAGAAACAGGTAACTTTAGTTTTAGATTCAGTAGATTTTTTGTGTTTAGTACATCAGGAAAATGTGCTTTATCAACTACTAGTATTCTAGCTTTTAAAGAACGGTAATAAATGTACGGTTTTGTGAAAAAATAAGATGTTTTCCTCTTAATCATCCAAAAATAACAACTCAGATTGAAGATGTGAGGGCACTTGACTCAAACCTTTTTTCTTCCTAATGACTGTACAGGTTACTTAATCTGCTACAACCTGAAAAATCAATATCTTCATATTTTACCTTAGCTACCCAGTGCTTGCCTCTATATGTCTTCCTGTCAGATAGAAAGCTGAGAAGATGATAAAGAATCTTGAACTTGGATTAGTATGTTTCATAATGTAGATGTAGATATGTTACAAAAAAAATGACAGGCTAGGTCAATCAGTCTCCTACTGAGAAGTGAACTGCATTTAGTTTTGAATTTGGCAAGATCTTGAGCTGACCAGTGTAATGGGACAACCTAGCCCATATTCACATTTTTGTACTTGAATGAAAAAAGATGACAAAAAATAAGAAAATATGTTTCTTGAACTTCATTGCAGCTACATTTATATTTTAGATAATTGAACAGAGATTTAAAAGAAATTGAAAAATTGTGATCATAGTATGTGATCTATCCCATGTGATTGTGTAAGTTTCCTGCATCTTTCCCTCCATCCTCCTACATTACAAAAGCAGTAACAATGGCCATTGAGGATAAAACATGCCAAAATATCTTCTCAGATTACAGTATTTTTTCTACTGCCATGATTTTGTGTACAGTTTTTATCTGTGTCTGACAGCCTAAGGATAGTCTGTGTTGTATACAAGTACAGTGTTCTAGGGAATATATATGATTGCCACAATCTCAGAATCATCAAAATAAGATCCGAATGTTTTAACTTAGTTTCAAGAAACTATCATCAGGCTGTAATCAGTAATTTTAAGGGAGGAGGGAACTTTTGTCAATGCTACCACACAAAATAGTAGATATGGGTATATGAGGATTATATTACCGTAGTATATTCCTATAGCTATCTTGCTATAAAGTGTATTAAGGACCAAAAAACCTATTAATGCTTTATAGAAATAAATATTTGGGGTCATTTCCTATAATTTAATTAAGCAATGATCGAGGTGGAGATTGGATATAAATCCAAATTACTTACTTGTTACTTACTTTGCCAGTTTATACAGAATCTATAGTAGGACTGCTAAGTTATTTCCAAAAAGTGTTTTCCTTCTAATGAATTTTATTTTTGTTTTCATCACTGCAGTAAATTTTCTCTTATTTTAAATAGTAATCAGTGATCTGATCCAAATAATTTTTCAGGAAATGTGAGAGCTTTTCCATATCTTTCCTATGTCTTTCTCAGCCTCTGTGATGTAGCAAATGCAAATCTCCTCTTGTAAATTAAACACCCCCGAATAGTCAGTTTCACTGATAGGAATCACCGTTTCTTTATGGATATATAAATGTTGTACCCAGTTCTCACTGCAGAAGCCTGAATTAGAGGCCACACATAATACAGAAGTTAAGACATTCATGCTTGGTTATCTTAAGCTTAATATTCACTGAAAGATTTATTGATGTTCAGCCATTCTGAAAGCTGGTTATTTTTACTAATTGCCTGACTATTGATTTAGTTTATGTCTCGGGTTGCAGTGTATTCTATTACCATCCTCATGAGCTGTTGAAATCAGGTGGGGCAGTGTTTCCTTGCCTCCCCCCCCTGCAGACTACTTTTCTGCTAATGGCCCATCAATGCCATGCAGCATGACTCATTATCGCATCGTGAGATGCTCCACCCAGAGGGAGAAACGAAGCATTCCATCTTGGATATAACCTGACATTCTGAATTTCCAGAGGACAGGAGCTACTTAGCCACCACTGGACTTTTCTGAGGAAGAGCATTCCTTCTTTCTACAGGATCACTGCTTAGGGGGGACTGCTACCACCACCCTGATTAACAGGGTGTCAGGTTGTATCCTGACTCTGTCAGTTCAACCCTGTGCTATCTGCCTATATATATATATATATATTTCCCCCCCCCCCTGAGAAAAATAACATTGTAAATATTTTTAAATCCTGTGAATCACAACTATAATCAGTAACTCTAACATCTATTGTTCAAAAATTCTGTTTTCAAAAAAAGATTAAGTATTTTCCTTCTAGTTCTAATGAAATTTTAATCTCTAATCTTTATACTCAAATATCATGGCTTGACTTTTTTTTCTTCATCCCCAAACTAAAATTAGAATCACCACCTTTGTGCTCAGGCCAAGTGGCTAAAAGCTTTCTGGAATCATCCACTACCTGAAAATCTTGAATCATACTTTAAAAAACATTCAGATGGTATCATAAACCTGCTTTAACAGCATATTACTTTGTTAATACTTTTGCAAGAGATTGTTTTTCTTATCTAATTTTAGATGCAGATCCACATTATACAGATGCTGCACTTTTGTCTTCCTCTGAAATGAACATTTGAGGGCTCTTTGTTTTTCAGTTTGTTCGCTTGGTTTTTTTAAGGAAAAATGTCTTTTTCCTACCAAGACGCCAACAGGTGCTACTGTGGAAATGCAGCCAAATGAGGTTCCTGCTGTTTTAATGATAGTTTTACAGGCATATTGTGCCTTCTCATGACACAATCAATTCTTCTAAATGACATTTTTATAACTGTTTATTTGGATTCCATGTTTATATTTTCTATGCATTTAAACTTTGTCTATATTATGGTTTTCTGTTTCAATTATGAATTATTATCAGTTTAATATAATTTAAGATATAAAAATATCAAAATTATAAGACCTTTTATCTAATAATCTCAAACTGTTTTGTAAGTATTAATGAGTGCTACTTCACAGCGTTTTTATGGTATAGATAATCCTTGTCATTTCAAAGCATTTAGCAGACTGGAAAATAGATGTACAGCATGATTAAGCAATTTGCCCAAGATTAAACAATGAGTTGCAAAGCTACTATTATGTGAGTAGAAGGAGAACAGCTAGATATACTTCCTCTGTGTTTGTGAAGGTAACAATTTATGCATCAGATGAGTACAGGGTTGACAGACAGTATGCTTTCTTGTCTATACTCTTTAATGGGTACCTTTAACCCACAGGTAGTTGGTAAGCTGCAGCCTGTCATCAGTGAATTCATGGTATGTTTACACCACAGGTCGTGGAATGACTGAAGCTTGGATTTGCAGATGTAAATTTGAATTACCTGACTGGGACACTGAACAGCACTATAGCCATGGCAACGAGGAGCTCAGCATGGCTGGCTGTGCAGATGCTGAGCAGGTTTATAGATAGTGCTGAACTCTGTCCTGTGGTGTGTACACAGCTGGAAATGTGAGGATTTGACAAAAAACCTATTGCCTGTGTATCTACACTGGGAACAGTCTTGGACTACAAAGAGGGATCTCCGGGGACTGTACTTAGACCTCTTCTCTGGGCAGACCAGAAGCTGCACCCTTCTGATCCTCCCACCTGACTACAGTGAGCTGCAGCAAGACTACAACAGATTCTTGTGGTTTATTTGTACAATTCACTCCCCTCCCTTTTATATTTAGACATCACCATGGGCAACATTATAAAGATATCCCAGTATCAAGTGCCAATATACTGGCACTAAGTCAAAAAGTAACACCATGGCGCATGAGCATAGATACAAGCTACTTTTTGTATCCCTTCTACACATAAATTTTTATCTTTGAGATCTCAATCATAATGCTAAAAAGGTATTTTTCTTTTGGTTTCAAGAGTATTTGAATCAAGTCTGAAGCTAAGTGAGAATAACTATTATTGCAGTTTCATTAAGAAATGAACTGAGATATAAATAGAAGCACATGGATGGGTGGACATAAATGATTTTCTTTAGCTCTTATTATGATGTCTGACAAACTGTAGTTATGGAGGACACCCCACTTATTTTGTAGGAGGAATTATCTTGTTTCTGTTTATATTATACACCTTTCCAGAGATCCATGGCCTGATTTTCTATTACAGTCTGAAACCAAGATCAAAATTAGAGACTTTCTTCATCATCATGTCATCATGTGACATCCACATACCTGTGGGGTTTTTTTCCATTCATTTTTACCATTGTTCTGAAGAGAGAAATACACAAAAGTAGCAAATGTGTTACTACAGAAAGACTTAAAAGAGGATACAGATCATTAGGAAATACTGCCTGGTGATTCAGTACATAATCATGATGCTGTCCTACAGAAATGGTAGGTGATGGAAACAAAAAGGAATTTTCCAGTGGCTGTAGGACAAAGTAGTGATGTACTGAAATGAAGATTTCTGGCTTCCAATCACGTGCACCTACTCTCTAGCAGAACTGGTCTAGCTGCAGCAACCGTTTGCCTAAGATGGGTACATAGTAGGGTGGAAGTGCATGTTATCTTTTCAAACTCCTCACTTTACACCATTTTCCTGCCTCCAAAATTTGTGCCTGCTTTTAAACAAAGAAAAAAAAATATTTTTGCAAAAGAGTCTTTCCTATTAGAAGCATCTGGATACTAATTCCAACTTTTACTCATTTTCATGTCTAATACGTCTCGCAATACTTGATCAACAGCATCTGGAGCAGCTATCAATAGATCAAATTTTCTGAAAGGTTTTCATCATTACCTCTGTCTTAATTTTTGTGGTTTTACAGAGGAGTTAGTATATTAATCTATGAGAGACTGATAGTCAAGTAAATAAAGAGGCTGAACAACAGTGCAAAACCCAGAGGTTTTCTTGAAAGAAAAGTTGAATTATTTCTGCCTTATGGTGCTGTAAATGGGAGGCCTAGGACTGAAAGAATGGATGACACAGGCGAAGTAATGGACAGAATCTGTTATGCAAAGCAGGGAGACTTTGTTCCAGAAAAGTAAGAATTCATGGCATATTGCCATGAACCCCTTGAGCATTATGCACTGGTAGTACAGAGGGAGTAGAGCTGAGAAAATAAGTTAATTTTTTGTCTATGAATCATCAGAATATTCTAATGCTAGTCTAAAGGACTGCATAAATGTTGCACATTTCTTAAATATACAGTGTATATTATATGAGTTGCTCAGTGAATTAAAAACAGACCAAGCCGCTTTGGGCTTTAATATAAATTCTGTTTAAAACTTAAGCCTCAGATGCAGTCAATCTAACTTTATGTATTAAGTGAAGTACTTCACAAAGGACCCTCATCACCCTAGGCTATCCCTCTAATCAGTGCACTTCCACATGATAAGTGTGATGGCCTGAATTACCTGGAGGAAGTGCTTCTTCTCTCCCCTAGCTCTAGAGAGACAAGAGACCCTGTGGAAGCCAAGCATTTCAATTAAATGCCTACGCTTAGATGAGAGCAACTTAAACTTGAATGCACCAAAAATTTGCATATGTCTTGGATGCTCCGTGTATAACTAACCCCCACATCCTTTTCAGACACCTTTTTATACAGAGACAGGGTTCAATTCCCATATATTTATATGCAGCAAAACTAGATGCCCCCTCAGATTTCACAATGATAATCTATTTTTGCTGTGGAGCCAGTCACTATCAGTTAATGAAATTCTAAATGGTGGAGGCAGATGCTTTTTCCACTTTCATGGTATGATTTAGTACTGATTAAAAGTGTGTTATACATGCCTTTTGATGAAGACCTTCACCTGGCAATATTTTCTCATTTCATGTTTCTCAAGCTTTGCAGTTCCAACATTTTTCTTTCAATATTTTAATTTCCCTGAGGGGAGAATTTGTAATCTACTTCTGCTACCAGTCTCTTCCATTCTACCCAGTAGTTTCTGCCTTTGTCTTCAAGACATCAAAGAACAGCTCAATTTATGTCCTATTTTAGGAGGGCTTACTCCAGTTTGGATAGTTTCGTGATGGAATTTTTGCCAGTGCGTGTGGTACTGTCCAGAAATGCATCAACTGATTTTTTTTTTAAATTATCTAATTTCAGCAATTTGAGCTCTAGTTCCACCCTAAAATTAGAAATTCGAGGGGCAAGATCTTAATTGGCTGGTTCAGAAACTAAAATATATATATCCAAGTGGGCCCTAGTTCATTTCCAAAATTTGTCAAAGCTTCAGTTTTCCTTTTATTTTAGCTTAAATAATTTAGTCTTTCCTCTATTCTAGTGCCAAAGCTTTTTTTATTCTACATGTTAAACAAGATGTGTTTGTGCATGTGAACAGCTGTGTTATTCTACAGTCAATAAGCTCTAATTTCTTTCCACATGATCTCTCACACTTCCTGGGTCATTCTTTGACCACTTGTACCAAGCTTCTCTCTGTTTCTGTTGGAATCACTCCTGAGCATACATTCATGTGCATGAAAACATGCCAAAACCACACTCAGAGTTCAATAAGAACAAGAGACAAACCAGGATGGGGTGCGTAATTCCACAGAAAGGTCAACAGTGAAACATAGTTTGTGGACAAAAAGACATAATATCACGCAACTTCTATTTTGTTCAATAAAATTCTACTTTGTAGTCTGTTCTTGGAGACTTGGATATTTTTAGAGAAATGCTGATGTTAACCTTATTGTAGTAACTTTCCCAAAGCTTAGAAACAGTTTGTTTTAACATGAAGAATTGACGGTTTTCCAGCTAATTGTTGATTTACTAGAATTGTTCCTTTATCCTTCACTAAAACTCTGATACAGGTTACTGAGCAGTGAAAAGGAAACAAGAATTATGGAATTAGCGTTTTGTTTAGATTCAACACACTGTCTTCCACTGGAAGTTAGAAAAAAATAGGAAATATATGATAACCTGGATAATTTCAAGAGCCTGTTTAATTAAATTGATTAAAAGCAGAGTGTAGTGTGTTTGAAGCTTATCTAAATAAGGCTTGATATGATAAACATGTCTGGGTTGGGTTTTTTTTTGTTTGTTTGTTTGTTTTTAGTTTTGGTGTTTTTTTTCTGTTATTCAGTTTATAAATAAGACGTGATTCTTGTCATCTAATTGAAGTTTAGAAAAAAGAATATCACATTCCATGGAGTTAATCTTGACAAGGTTTTAATTTTTCTTCCTAGAAACTCAGTTTCTAGAGTTTCTAACAAAATTAGAAAATTTGATCATTATATTATGTACCAGAAGGGCAATGAAAAGCAATAGAGAAGAAGGAGAAATTAAATGCACTTAAATATCTAGAGCCATCAATGTCCTATTTGCTATAGAGTCACCTACAGGCCAGCATTTTCTCAAAGTGAATCAGATATTTGAACCTAAACATAAGAAACTCATAGGTGTGTATGAATTGGATCAACTCTGTTCAGACTTGCAATAAAGTCCTTACCCAGACTTCTACCATTTCTGCTAAAACACCTGAGCACATTTTTCAGCTGTAACACAGGGCTACATAAAATACTCAGTTAGAGTGAGTTCATATTTATATAATCATTAGAGATCGAGTCCCATCCTGTCTTCTAGCCATTACCAGATGCATAAAGGGGCAAAAGGCACTTCTTTGTCTTGAGTAAATGAATCTTCCAGAAAGCAGAAGAACCATGGAGGCTAGTCCTGGAAATAACTAAGCAATACGGAAAGTAAAATACAATTATATCAAATCCCATAGGAGGTGGGGAAATTCTTGTTTATTACAGTTGATAAGTGCCCAGAGAGTATGATGATAAATTCAAAATATTAACCTAGAGTGTGAATATACATGTAGTATCATTAAAATGTAATGGATTTAGTAAATAATATAACATATACTTCATTCATTTTTAATTATGTACTAAAATTCTGAGTAAACAAATTTGAATAAAGCATACCATTTTGACTCTGTGATTAATCAATGTACTCAGTTTTGTGTATTCGTTGAAAATTATATTGGTACAATATTCACAGCCAAAATGATATCAAATGTCTGTCTTTGGATCTATTGTTTTCCTTCTGTGTACTACAGCAGAAAGCTCATTGAAGATAAGGAGACAACAGATCCTAGAGAACAGCTCCACACCTTTCATAGGATGCTCAGATAAGGAAAATTAAGTGTCATGTTTTAGAGGAATATAGTGATCAGTGCAGAAACACTCAATAAGGAGAAACCCTTATTTACCTTAATCTGTAAAGATTTTGAACATTTGCCAGGACCTGACTCGTGGTAGCCAAGTACTCAGCCAGAGCTAAAATAACATGTTTCAAACCTGATCCAGGCCTGAAAATAGCCGCTATTGAATTTGTATAGAACTTTTAAATAACGTACATGTTGAAATGAAGGTGAATACAGTGATTACTCTTTATTCATTGACTGCCAGTCTTTCCACCTCTCACAGAGTCTTTTCATCTTTCACGTTGCTCTTTGCAGTGATTAATAGTCTGTCAAACAAACCTCAAAATCAGAATTCCCACTTCTTTTCCTCTAGCAAAAAGATAAGGAAGACTTTTAAAAGCAATGGAAATGTGGTCTGAGCACCCGATGTTGAACAGCATTTTATGTCTGCAGGAAGTAGTCTCTGCAACTGCTGCTTACTGAGTGCCCTGCTTGTGGTCTGCTTAGCTTTGATGGAATATCATACTGCTGGTAGTGATAAAGGAGTTTAAGTGTACACCAACAGGATAATAAACTTCTTGTCTTTTAATAGAGAGAAGAAGTGAATGCGGCTCAGTAAGGAAAAAGTGTCTATCATGATTGCCCACCCTGTTATGTATCTCCCCAATGTGACTAAGCAACCTAACTAAATTATCAAAGTCAGAGAAGCCAACAGCTGACAGGCCACCTGCACCAGTTTTTAATGGTGAAACTAATCACTGTGAAAACATTACAGTTGTTTTGTAATTTGGTTGATGATTTGCAGTATTGGTAGTATTTGGATGATTTTTAATGTCTCAGAGTTTGAAAAAAAACTAGATGGTTCTCTCCTTTGGCTATAAACCTGTAGTACAAAGTAGTGAAAAAGATAAGCATTTTCCTGAGCTCTCCTGCAGCAATTAGTGGGTAGACATCTTAGAACATTTTACAAAATTAAACAGTTCTAAGACCTTGGTTTGTTTTCTAGTGAAATGTTTTCCCTTTAAAAAAAAAAAAAACAAAACACAAAAAAAAAAAAACCAAAACAACTTGGAAAAAGAATAGAGAGAGAAAGAGAGAAAAAAAAGTCTGCACTATATACTGATCTTACTTAATTGCTTTGGGTAGTTTTCTTGCCTAGTCACAATGTTTCTTCTGACTTTTGTTTTGCTGTGTTTTTAATGAAAGGACACATTTAATAGCTACACTAAACGATTGTCTGAATCTTTTTGAAATAGAAATTTTTTGTCTCAAGATGGTAGGATCTTTAATTTTTAACTGTTACAAGCAACACAGAAAAATACTGTTTAGTGATAACAAAATATTTTTACTTTTGCTTGATAGTTTCCATGCTTCTGTATGAAAAAAAAATATACACAACCATGATAACTATTAATATCACTTTAAAATATTCAAGTTTTTAAAATCTTATTATTTAATATTTAATCTATAGATTAGATTTAAAGTTAAGTACAATGAGGATCACAGAGGTGATTTATCCTGAATTGTATCAATAGGTAAAACAATATAAACCCTTAATCTTTCGGTTCAGTAATCTCTCCCTTTTGACATCCTGTTATGGCAAAACATCAAGGTAGATTATGGAAGTGGGAACAGAAACAGTTAAATTAAGTCCAGGGAAGCCACTATTGGACTTTTTGTTTTCTAGATGCATGTTAAGTCTTTCAAGAGCTACCTTAAGCAAATCAAAATAAATTTTAAGTAGTTAAATCCTAACAGTTCTTAAATCTCTGCCCTGTGCAATAGCACTATGAGACCACGGAGACATCTGATAGTTTTGCTAAGACCTTTTTCCATACCTGTTTCTCTGAAAATGACACTTTCAGAGTTCTTAAATATTTACAGTGTTTTGACAATGTAGATTTTGTTTTCTATTATATTTACACACATATTAAGGAGTAGTGTAACTAATATAGATTAGACTGTAACTAGTATAAACCAGAGCTGACTGGAAACTGTCAAGGTTTCCTTAATGTATGTGGAAAGAGACACACCCGAATGAGATTAGATTCTAATTAGATTCTTAATTTTTTAATCTCATTTTTGCAGTGTCTTGAAAATGTCTGCATTTGAAATGATTAAAACAAGAAATATCAGTAATTACAACTGTATTTGACAGAGGAGACTTGGTTTTGATATGAAAAATAGCAGTGTGGAGAGAAAGAAGAAGAAAAAATTTAAAAAAAAGAGGAAGGACAATTTAAAAATCATCCTTCAAATTTTATGTCTTCCAGAATATTAGAATATTTTCTGAAAAGAAAACATTTGAAAAAGACAATTGTAGTTTTGGGCAGAAAGCAATAAAGAATACTTCCTGTGTGAACATCACTCAAAGCTTGTTCCCAATCACATAATTAGGTAGTTGCCATGAAAACATGTTGACCCATATTTGCATTACCAAGGGACTATCACCCCTTGAGACTTACTTATCTTCATTTTGAAATTTATGTGTTTGCACTTAAATCAATTAGTTGGATTATTACAAGATTTCCTAATTAGAAAAAAAGACCTTGGGATCTTTTCTTTTTAAACTGCTTTCTTAGATATTGCTTGGATACCTCTTCAAAGAACCTTTTAGACTTAAAAAAAAAAAAAAAAGAGAGAGGGAATAAGAACTCTGAAAGTGTTTATTCAAAGCAATAAGTGAACTCCCGAATCAATTCAGGACACAGACAATGAGAATAACATGAAACACACTGGGGGACACTGCTACTAATTGTCTACTTATCTAATATCACAATGAGCCCGGGCTGCTTGAAGAGAACTGGGAAAAATAATTGATGCATTAGCCATGTAATAGAAGAAAAATGACATGATATATGAAACTAAAAGTGAAATTTCTGAATGTTGGCTTGCCCAAAATGTCAGAAAGGAAAGAAACAAATTATCTAGAAATCTGAGATTTTTATGCAATGATATACTATATTTCGATTCTCTTGCAACGTTACTTCACAGAGCTTTTCTCCAGATGGGTTTGTTCACTGTTCTGCTCTGTTGACCCAAATGTCACCTTTATTTGGCCTCTTTTAGACCATATAATCATTGTACAGGGGCCTTTAGGAACATGGGCACTTGAATTTGTATTCAAAATATGTAGTTGAAACAATGAGATCAGAATTTTGTCACAGTAATATCAACATGCTATATGAATTACTAGAAAAATCCACATTTTTTGACACAGTTATTATAAATTATTTTACATAAAATATAAAGGAAGTGTTTGACTTTATTGAAACAAATATTTTTAAAATACTTCTCTGAAAGTATTATTGAAAACTTCATTTCACCAAAATATGGGTTTTTTATCAAATCAATCTTTTTCTGACAAAAATTAAAAACACAGTCTACCATTTAAAATAATTTCACCAGCTGATTATTCAGATCATCTTCATGTGTTTTATGGGCCTGATCTGCAGGTGATTCAGCCTGCTAAAATGAATGTTTTCTGTCTCAGCAAAGCAGTAAAAAGAGTAGTGAAGAACAATGGGAACTCTATCATGCCAAAATGTGTTAGAAAGGTATGAACTAGGCATGTGTTTTTATAGAAGTGGCTTGACCACATCACTAATATCTGACAGATACCTACATCAACTGTGATTAAGTTACTAAAGCTAAAGGTGATTGATCTCAGCCACTTTCTTGTGGCTACTTTCAGATTTATTCATTGACAGTAGTTTAATTAGAGAGGTATGTTAGGCGTCTAGGAATGCCTGAGTTTAGGGAAATAACACGTTTCATCTGTAAACTTCTCTGTCAGTAGAGAATAAAATACTTGAGTCAATACTTTGTTTGCTGTTGTTCCTGCCAGTGACAGTGGTATAATCTTTTAAATGAATGAAAACTGTTAAAGAAAGCATGTGAAGACATTTTGTTGTGGTTTGAACTCAGCCAGTAGCCAATCACCACACAGACAGTTGCTTACTTTTTCCCCACCTCCCCAGTAAAAAGGGGGAGGGACAAAAAAAAAGGGGAGAATTCTTAGGTTGAATAAAAAAACCCTAAAAAACAAACCCACAGTTTAGTGATGGTAACAAACCAACAGTAACAATAGGAAGTCCAAAGGGGTAACAGACAATGTGGTTGCTTGCCACCCAACAACCAGTACGTGGCCCACCCCCAGCAGCAATCCCAACAGCACAGAAAACCCCACCACATCAACCAGAAATGAGAGCTCACCCACCTCCTTTATATACTGAAAATAACATCATATGATATGGAATACTCCAATGACTAATCCAGGCTGGGACCTTCAGCTGTGCTCCCTCCCAGCCCAAGGTAAGTTAACTCTATCCTGGCAGAAACCAGAACACATTTGTCTTTAGTCAACCATAATTGCTATGCTAATCTGGATAAAACATTTGAAATATTACAGCTATTTTACTATAGTAGATAAATACTTATGCTTTTTTGTTTTTCCTCATCAGTACATGGTGTCCATGGTTAGGATCAGGCCAGAAAGAAGCACAGAAAGGTCTTTCGGCAGTACCTGGAGTCATCTAAATCAAACCAGATGAAAAAGGTTTTTAGTTAAAAGACAATATTATGAACCTTGTTTGTGTACCTCAAAAATAGCAAACTGTAGGCAAAAACATAGTGTTAATTGTATTGATACAGTCTTCCAGCAACAGATTGGCAGATTCATCTGTAAATGTATGTAGGAATTTTGTCTCAAATTACAACATAATTGAGTTTTTTTTTTTTCTTTTTTTACCTGTTTCCTGGTTTATAGCTTCTATTGCATCATGATGTGCGATAAGAAAGTAGATGACACTTAAATGATATATTCATGTTAGATTTCAGTAAGCTATATATATTAGACAGTTTAAACATATCCTGGAAGGCACAAAGAGCATTGCTTTAAGTCACAGACAGACTTCAGTGACAGGGAATATAGTTATTGTATATATTGAGTTATGATAATTAATAGAGTACCAACATTCAAGCTAAAAAGACTTATAAATTTTATATTCAATAGTAGAAAATTTATGAAGAATTAAAGTTTACTTGTTGGAGCTCATTACTTTCTCTCCTTTTAAAGTTCAGTAATCACCTTGATGATGTTGATAGTTAACTAAAGATCTATTGTTTTGCTTCAAGATTATTGGTGTTTCATTGCAAATTTTAAGTAATTCCTGGAGTTTGACACAGAGGTTTGTCTTATTAGTACACATTTACTGGAATATGTTAAGAGAATGTGTTGTCAGTCCTAAATATTACTGAATAAACATTCAAACCTAAAAGGGGGTGTAGCAAGAGAGAGTTCAAAACTTCTGTCAATACTAGATGAGATTTTATTTTGAAGGACACTAATAGAGTTCCCAGAAGAAGTTAAAAATATTATGGTTTATGGTACAAATGGATGTTGATATTGTGCAAAGCCATAGCACAGACACTTATGGAAACAAGCCCTTATTTGAAAACACAATAGATATAAAACTGTGGGAAAACTCAATAGATACAAAACTGAGGAACTTTCCATCAGGTATCTAAAAAATACTGGAATTGTTTCTGGAGAAGACTGCTTCAGTGCAGTTATGATTTAAAAGACTTGGAATGGTCATAGGTCTAATTTTTACTTTATGTTTCCAGCTTTGTCTTTTCTTTGAAAACCATGCAGATTAACTAATATTACTACCATGATGTAAACTTTTGAAGAATATAAATAGAACACTGTTGGGTTTGTGTGTGTGGTGGGGGCTTTTGATAGGGGTGGAGGGAGCTATAGCAGTGGCCTTCTGTGAGAAGCTTCTCAATGCTCCCTGTCTTCAGCTGGACCCACCTCTGCACCAAGATCAAGCTGATTAACGATGGTTCTTCATCTCTGCTCTGTATTTAAGAAGGGGAACCTGGAAAGAGGAGTTGGAGTTCTGAGAAGGTGCAGGGAGAATGCTTATGTGGACACCAAGGTCAGTGAAACAAAGGAGGAGGAAGTGGGGGGAGGTACACAGTTGTACCTACTCCTGCAGCCCATGGTGAGACAGCAGGTCCACTCCCCTGCCATGCATGGAGGTCTGTGGCGGAGCAGATGCCCACCTGCAGCCCATGGAGGATCCCACATCAGAGCAAGTGGCTGTGCCTGAAGAAGTGGTTGTGCCTGAAGCAAACCCACCCCATTTGGTGTCAATGGCCCTTGAAGTTAAAATGGCCTATGGGGCATCCACTGTTCCCCTAGTTCAGAAAAGGTAGGTGAGAATCAAGAATGTGTTTCTATCAATAAAATTTGCATGAGTGACCATGCAAAATGACAGTTAACTGACACTTGAATGAAGATGTATACAGAAGTATTGAAGGAGACATTTGAGAAGTGAGTTTAAATAAAAGAATCTATTTCTGAATACATATTGTACCTCATATTAACTGATTTAATACGTCACATTGTGGTAATGTTAAAGTGTAGATGAAGTAAGAAGATCTACCAGTGAAATGAGGTCGACAACATACATTCATTTTTCAAACACCTCTGTTGATTGAGAAGTCAATTCTCATCACCTCTTGGCTGTGTCCTTTTTGCTGGAATAGCAGATCTGAAGTAGATGCTCTTCAGTCTGGGTCTGCTGGATTAATTTACAAAGCAATGAAAGTTGTAAATCCCCCTGTTGAAATAGGTTATGGAAGGTGCACAGCATCCCCTGTGCTAACTGCCTCTTGTTACAGAGTGAAATGTTATGGGGAGAGCATCTTCTGACAGCACCACCTATAAAGATATCTCTCTGTCCTTCATTTCTGTGTGGCTGATGTATCTCAGTGCCAATCAAATGTTGCACTGTCACCAAAAGAAACTATTGAGTTTAGTGAGTATAGTGTATAACATTGCTCTGAAGAAAAAAACCCACATGGTAAAATATCATAAGGCTTATAAAACCTGAATTTCTGTACAGTAGAAAGTTGCTTCCTGAAGTACATTCAGTTGCCTAAACATAAGTAACTAGTCCTATTTTAAGGGATGAGGGGTGTTTGACCTAGCTGCTGCTCCAAAGTGCACAGTTCTGCAAGTTCTGTATCTTATCTGTCAGCCCCGTACAAATACCTCAGATACTTCAGGGCATCTCAGACGATGCCAGATGTTAAGCAATTGAATCCCACAGTATTGTAGATTTTTCTGTTGAATGCATTTATCAATCCAAACTTTACATAACCTTGAGTGAAACAACCTTTTCAACTCTTGAGGTTTTTTTTCATAATCGATACTTCGTGTGGGAAAAATGGCACCTATTAATAGAACAGGTAATGCAGCAATATTTATTAAATCCATGCACAGACTGATTAATACATTTAACATGTTTACTAAAAGCTGATGAAAAGAAGATAATAAATGTCTGATGAAAATGCTCAAGCTGCAACAATCAGTGTGATTATTTCAACTTCATTTTTTTTCTTCATATGCTTAGTACCATGAATAACCAAATAATTTAAGTGCAAATTTTGTCTCTGATTAATTAGGGAAATATTTAAAATAGCTTAAATTATATTCTTTGTTTACCTCTTATGAAAGGAAGGAAGGTAGGTCATCTGAAAGAACAATTTTTTCCTTTTAGGGAAACATCATGTGGTGAAACATTTGAACTTTGAGACAAAAGAGGGAGCTGAAAACTGTTGGGACAAGGGAAAAATCATACACAGTGTGAACTGTATAGAAAATTAATATCTGCACTCAATGTCTTTGTCATTAACAGTACAGATCTAGAGGTAGATGGATCTCTTGGCAGGATTTTGCCTAATAAATTCTCTGTGGTAAAAAAAGCTTTAGAAAACAGCATCTATATTTGACCTATACTAAGTGTTCTTCTTTTTTATTAGCTAAACAATCTTAAGGCCCTCAAGGTTTGTTTTGCAGCTGTAGGTACCTGTATATTTTCATTTGTGTTCATGGTTTCATTAAAGTCAAGGTATAATTTAGCTTCAGAAAAGCCACTGAAATGGGTGATGTTACACGTTAAATTGTTATGATTGCAGTCTAATATAAACTCACAGAAAACAACAGGGATTATAGCTTTCATTTTCTAATCAAAGACATTTGACACATCTGGTGCTGATTATTATATCAGCAAATATAATTATATTTTCTTAAAGTTAAGTGAAAAACAGTACCAGAATTATAATGCCACAGTCATAAAAAATGTACTTTTCCATTTTCTTAATGAAAGTCACCTTGTACTGGATAAGAATAGGAGTAAACTACCAATTGATACTTTGAGTTGTTTCTACTAAAAAGAGACTCATTATGTACAATCATCTGCTGGGTACTGCATAATACAGTGGCTGCACTTAAAATGTTACTCCTGAACTGAAAGATTTTATTGTTCTGAGAAATATTTCCTCAATCCTCTCAACTTGCCAAGGCGAAAATGTGGAGCAGAATGTGTAATAAAAAATGAAAATGAGAGATATAAAACAATTACAAGCACAAGAAACATAAACCACTGAGAATCGTTAGTTTTGTACAAATAACTCCATTCTTATCACCTCAGTTTCATGAATCTTTATCTTTGCTGTGAAGAATTCTCTACAGAGAATGTTGAGGGACAACAAATTGGCCAAGACCAGAATAAATTTGAGAATTAAATGAGGGATGTGATATATATAAGACATTTTTTATTTAAGTTAAAAAAAAAAAAAATAGAACCAGAAAAATAAAGAATTTACCAAGGTATGACCACTTTGAAAAAAAGTCTCTCCAGTTTCCCCCAAATTTCTTCCAAACATGTGACAGTCCAGCCTCCTTTCATGGCTCAATAAGATAAATACTGGACAACTAATAAATATTCCACTGTTTAAAAACAAAGCCCAGTCTAAATGCAGTACCATGTATCAGCCACAGAAAATTCTTTGATTTGACAATAGAATTTTAAAGATATAGGCTATCATGAACTTCTGCATGTACCCACATTCTTGGCTCTGAAGGGTGAGAACAGTGTTAAAAATAAAAGGTATCTGACTAGAAAGTACAACATTAACGTAATTTAATATAAACCTATCTTGAAAGTTATCAAAGAACCATGCTGTGGAGGCTGTGAAACATATGCCAGTCTTATTAGATTTGTCAAATAATCAAGTTTGACTTGAACAGTTCAAAAGTATAGTCAAATGTCCAGACTAAATAGTAACTCAGAACACTGAAAGGCAGGTGTGAGCCAGCATCAAGAAGCTATGGCATAATTTTCATGCATGCAGGATGCTCAGATCTACTACCAGGATTGGACCACCAGGCTGGTTTGGTGTTCACTTCCATCCCAATCCAGTGAAGAGGTACATGTGCTGTATCGCAAGGACGTATTCATTTGTCAGGAGACAGATTTTCTACCTCAGCAGTTCATCCATTGTAGGGCAAAACTAATGCTGTTTGTGTTTCATTCCAGGCTTTGCCAGATTTGGGGAGAGTTTGCTGCCCTCAAGATGTCTCCACAACACCAATAATCATTCTAGTTGAGAAATATGTCACTAAAGACCAAAAATCCAGTCTGATTGGTATAAAGTTTTATTTGACTTTGAAATGGTATTGAAGGAACAGGGAAATGAATTCTTTCAGTAGGAAATGAAGCATGCACTTATCAATAGTTGATCACTCCATTATAGGAAAGGGAAATTATTTTACTCAAGGAAATAAGGTCCTGTTGTCATGAAAATTTGTGGTTTTGGTAACCATTGCACTTGTCTAAAAGGGGAGCACTAGACCGTGTACCCCGAGTTACTGTGCTCATTGTATGAAGTAAATGCATCCTCACTGGATGTAATGCTGTAAATGTATGAAAGAACTGAAACAGAGAAGAAAATATCTTCAACTTTACAAGCATGAGAGATCCCTATTTGGATGTTCAAGATAAGGGTTTATGAAGCCTAAAAAGTTAAGTGAGTAAGGAAATAATGTGGTACGGCTGCATGAACACCTCAAATAACTTGCAGGAAATGTCCTTAATTACCAGTGCTGAAGAGAGACAGTTATAACCCAAGGATTTTGGCATTCTTTCATTTTGATGTAGAAGAATTCTGGCTGATGGTAATTTTTGCCTTGATTTTAATTGTATAGTGGTTTTTTGGCCACAGAACATTTTTTCTTGTAGTAGTAGTAGTAGTAGTAGTAAGACCTGTTTGAGCTGTCCAAATTACTTCTGAACAGTTCTCTTTTCTTCTCCATGCTCCATGGAGATACAGATATACACGTGTCCTTTCATATGCATACGTATGTATGAATACAGATACATATGCCCATACACACACACTTACACTTTTTTTACTGGAACACAGATGTCATATAAAACTTGGAGAGCATGTTCGTATCATCACAAAAGAAAAAGCTTCTAAATTGATTGATGTCCCAGATACACAGAAAATAGCAGAACATGTTGTGAGTAGGCACAATGTATCCTTATACATATGTTTAGGCAAACAGTAAATACCAGAACAGCTTGCAATAGCCGTAAGAAATCCTCAATACTTCAACTCCTAAACTTCCTTCACATGAAGCCTTTTACTGTGCTCTGTGCATGCTGTGTTGTAACTTTAACCTCCAATAATACGTTTTCTATCTGTAACACATTAAAGTTCAATACTGGGCTTCATGATAAAATGTCCACGTTGTTCCTGACATCTGATTTTATTTGGCGCTGTAATGTAGCTGGCACTTCTTCAGAGATGCCATTCATATAGTTATGGGACTTACTCCTTTTGGTAAAAACAATTTCTTTATCGCCTTCACAAAATGTAAAGTTTCTAGACCCTCCTGAATGTGTTGTCTAAATGTGCGACAGTGCCAATCAGCTAAGAAACCCAAAGGAATACATTCCATTTTCCATAAATTTTCTTGTCAATAGGAGTGTGTGTGCATATGCATTTTCTGACCATTGCAGATTTCAGAAAATCAATAATAATCATGCCCATAAGGCTGTTCCTGTATGCCAGACAGCCTTTAGTGATATGATTTGAAGACATCTTCTGGTGCTTTCTCTGGCATTCATTCATTCAGCTTCTTATCAGAACCTCAAGAAAAAACTGCCTACTGGAAGGGAACTTATGTTGCTATGGAAAATTTACCTGCATGTATCTCAGTGCATGTATCAGTATCTCAGTAGGAGATCCACATGTTATCTCATCTACTTGCCCATGTACCTCAAAGTATGTACCTCTCTGTTCCTCTACAGGCATTATCTATTTAGAAAATAAGTATTGGGAAGGTTTGCACCAAAGGTCAACAAAGTCAGTAAGAGGCAGCCCTTAATTTTAATGATATATGTTATGTTACATATTCATAATTATTATTAATTAATTGCTAACTAACAGCACTAACACCACTAACAGGAAAGAATTTTAGAGAACTGCAATGCTGCTGCTGATGGAGTTTGTTGATGCCTTGATCCTCGCGTTGATATTTAGTCAATGAAATCTTAAAAGCCTTTCATGCGCCAAAGACTGCTGTTCATGCTCTTCAGGTTTCTTATGACATCTTACCATTTCACTGATTTACAGAAAAATCAGTTAGTCAAGCCCTCCATCTGCATGCAGTTCTTAGCATCCAATATTTATTCAGCTTTCTGAGTGAGAATGTACTCCCCGTACACATTTATTTTTTCTTTTTAATCTGTATCCTGTATCATCATTATATATTTCTTACTTGGGTCTATAATATGATATAAAATTATATTTCATATTGGTTTATCTGTAAGAAATACTGACATATAATTTATAACTTTTTTTCTGATTTGCATCTTGCCATGAAAGAAAAGAGGACGCGGTCCTTAATTCCTTTTCTTTACATCCTCCTCATAAACATCAAAACACCTTGCTAAATGATCTGGAATAGGAAAGAGTATAGAGAAGCTTTTAGTTCCTGATGCCTTAAAGTGAGCGAATTAAGTGAGTTTTCCCTTGCCACCTCATTATCATTACAACCCTGTTTAGACTCTGTCTGTCAGCTGTTGTCCTGTGCTGTAGCCAGTCCTTATCTTCTAACATAGCATTAGGTTTAATTTTATCAGATGTTTGGGATTTCAGATCTCTCTTTGATCTCTAAAACAACTTTTTTTGAAGAGGTGGTAAAACTAATGAATTGCAAATCACCTTTGATAGTTCTGAGATTTTAGTACAGGTATTAGGAAGGATAACACAATACAACACAGGAAGTTGAAGCTTTTTGAAAACCGCTGGAAAGCTCCTTATTAAGAATAATGTTCCCAGAGAAGATCTAATTGTATGGGAAACTGGTCCTTACATTCAGTTGCTCTTGAAAATGGTACAAAGAGAGTTATTGATAACACTACAGTGTTTCTATCATGAATGTATACTTCTGGGTCCTAAAGGCGCTGCAGGACCTGCTCCCCCTTTCTGCCAGGGCTCCCCAAATCCTGCCAATGGCCCAGGACTCCATTAAAACCCTCTGGGGACATCAGCCGCTGCCCCAGCGATGCTGCACCAGGGCCAGTCTCCAGTTCCCCACAGCCCTGCCCTGCCCAGCCATGGGCACCACTGAGCCAGGCCCACTGGTGGGCCCACATTTCAGCCCGACCTTGGCCCAACCCTGTCACCAGGGAGAAAAACAGATAGAGAGCTCTGCAGCTGACAACTTCAGGAAAGGCAGGAAACTCAGACTCACAGGGAAGCACTGGCCCATCAGAGAAGACAGTCTCCTCTACAGTGCTAATGGCAAATTCTGTCCAACAGCCAACATCTGTTTCCCATGAGTGAAAAGGGGTCATGGTCATAGCAGTGAAGAGTATCTATTTTATGTTCTGCTTCCTCCCTTGTGAGTTGTTTCTTAAAGACAAACAGGTCAGGTGGACTGCTGTAGGCAGAGGCAGAGATTGCTGCTCCCATGGGAGCAACCAAGCATGTAAAGGCAAAAGAACATTCCAGGAATGCTCTAAAGGGGAAGCACTCCTTTTCCCAAGGGACCAAAGGACTACCAAGGGATTTTGTGAGGTTTGGTGCCACTCAGAAAACTATTAAGTAGACTGAAATTGTTCCTGAAAGCAAAGACATACCTTAATTGACACAAGGAATTGGTTATAAAACATTCTTAGTTCTACTCCATGTGACATAGTCATTTTGAAATTTCTGTTTAAAAGTGAAATATTTTATTTATATTTCAATCAGTCCAGTCTATTTCTAAGTTTAAAGGCCTCATGCTCTTTTGGAGGGTTTTTTTTGGTATGAAAAGTCCTAGAAATATCTACCTCAAAGCTTTGACTGACTAAAACATCCTGTCAAAGTTACCAAGGCAGAAAAGGAGTTTTGACCTAAGTACAAGACTACTGGGAATGAACCTGACTAATTTTTGCCCTTTTACTTGAAATGTAGTGGCACAGGAGGGGATGACTTCCACTGGATCAGAACCAAGGTATAGGTGCTACATTCTTCTTGACACATTCTTCCCAGAAAAAATTTCTAAAGCACAAAGAACTTTAAAAAAAAAATAATCCAATTTTGCACCATTTTTTTCTGCCTTTGCTAATTTTGCGATATGTTCCTTGTTTCTCCTAATATTGCCCATGTCCTGTGTTTAAGAAGTCTATGCATAGGTCACTTCTTCTTTAGGTATATGAACAGCTACTCATTAACATCTTCTGTCTCTGGTGATCCTAATGGGCCAATGGGTTATTTCTTCTTATATACACTCTTAGGAAAAGTAGATTCCATCTACTGTCCATCACTGTCACAATGGTGAAGGTCCCAGTGGGACTCCTAAATTTTGTTAATGTTTTCTTCTTCCTCCTGGCTAGGTGGTTGCACCTTTTGATTGGATTTTTGGGAGTGGCAGATTTTAAGAGACGTCTATATTTTGGAGAATGCAGAAGGATAACAGACTTTCCAGGAGATATCTTAGAAGGTTCCTAGACTGAAACTTCTGCCATTGAAGTCTGAGATCTCCAGAGGCCTGAAGTCTTCAAGGTACCTGTAGTAACTCCAGTCGAAGGACTCATTTTCAGATGTCTGGAGGCATGTGTCAGAAATGAGGAGTGAGTGTGAAGGAAGATGATTGAAGTCTCTTGTGAAGAGAAAAAAATAATTTTCAGTTAGAGTCCAGGAATGCAGAGGAGGTACATAGGGGTGTGTGTATGTGGAGAAGGACAGGTGGGACACACTATCTGCTGAATCCAGGCAATTTCTAATACTTGTCGCAAAAGCAGAGGAGTTAGCTGTTGGACGGTTTGTTTTGGCTGAGGCATCAGCAGAAGCTGAGCTGGTACATGATTTTGGTGCTGGGAACAGGCCCTGGAAACTTGCCAAGAGCATTGATGAATCCCGCATTATTGTTACAGATAGCCATCAGATTCATTGGATAGACCTTCTCTCAGCTGACATTACAATGTTCCATTAGCTATACACAGCCTTCTAGAAATTCAGTCTTTTCAGACAAATTCACAGCCGGTCCAGCTCTCAGCTTACTGATATGTGGGGAAAATAATGACCATCTCTGTTCAGTTGTGTAGACTGGCTGCCCATGCATGGAGACAAGTTAGTGGGTCTTCAAGAGGTATATTTACATGTTTTGCATGGTTTCTGCACCAATGAAGACATACCAAAGTAATAGTACTGTAAAGCTTTGGATTTGGGACAGTATTTCTTGCTGCTGGCTTCATCCAGGAAGCTGAAGCATTGTCAGAGGGATGTGGTTCCTAGGACAAGGTAGCTTCTGCCTAACTATGCCCCTGCATATCTACTTATGAAAAGCCATATTCTTGACTGGCCACTTTCCCCAGTGACTAAGGCAGGCACTCAAGCCAACAGTCTTGAGTCTCCCCTTCTTCCCATGTGTTCTTGGCTCCTCCCTGATCTCTAGCCTATGCTCCAGCTTTCTCCTGCATCTCCACACTTGCTGACTCTTAATTCTAATGTCTCTGTCCCTCATTCTGATCATCTAGCTTCATTTTAACACCTGTTATAATCTTAATATCTATTGGAAAACACACTGAAGACTCTCTCAAGGACAAGAACAAGTGACAAGAGACTGAAAGTTTTTATATAGAGAGGTATTATCCAGGAGCCTTGGGTTGGGTTTTACTGAATGAGATTAGATTTGGCTGCCTGATTTATTTGGGCAAGGAATTAGGCTTCTGTCTTAATTCTATTGTAGCACTGAAATGGGGTTTAGGTAAAGTTTCAGAGGGGAAGACCTCTGCATCTGTGGGAGAAATAGCTTTAAGTTCTTATAAAAATGAGTAAAGAAATAAAATCTAGCTCCTAAACCTAACTAGGCAAGTAAATTAGGGAGATGAAGATGACCAATAAAGTTTAAAGTTATATAAGTTCTTCAACATTTTGTGGAAGTTTTATGTCTCTGAACTCTAGATCTGTTCTTTGAATATATACCTAATGAACTAATTAAGTCAAATAATTAATTTAACCACAACTCAATTCTACCATCTCCTTAGATATTAAGAGTACTTTCTCCAACTGATACAGAATCTCTTGGTAATTACTGAGAAGTGTTGTGGTTTAAGCCCAGAGGGCAACTGAGCACCACACAGTGGCTCAATCACTGCTTCCTCCTCAGGAATGGGGAGAAGAAAATACAACAAAAGGCTTGGGAATTGAGATAAGGATGGGGCGGTTTGATTCACCCGTTATGGCCATGACCAAAAGACAGACTCTACTGGGGAAGAAGAACATCAATTTAATTTGTTGGAAATATATGACACACCTGACGATTTATTTTATTCCTGAGACTCCAGAAGACTCTAACCTCCACTTCTTACACAAATGGAACAAATGAAGATACAGCTAACATGTAGTCTTACCAAAAAGATTAGTTCAAGATCTATCTCTATAAAAAAGAGAATTCTCTTAGGTTTGGTTCTTAATGTACAACCAAAGTGTGTTTGGTTTTTTTTTTTTTTTTGGTATTTTGTGTTGTTGTGGCTGTTTTTGGTGTTTGTTTGTTTTGGTTTGGTTTTTTTTTAAGAAAGAAAAAAGAGACAAAAACAAGCAGTTAGACTTAAGCCATAGGGTGGGTTTTGGTTCCTTTTTATTTCCTTTAGATTTTCTTAGCTGTGCCAAAAATGGTTCAATAATTTCCCTAAATGATATTGTCTTAATGATGAACTGTTATGTAATGTTACTTCTCATAATGAATTTAAAATATGAAATTTTCTGGAGCTGAATGGTATATACATCCTCTTCTGTAACTACAGCAACGACTCCTAACCTTTAAAGCCAGGAAATCATGCAGTGAGTGGAAGCTCCCATATTCTCTTCAATTTAAGCAATTTGACTGTAAATTTGGTTATTACAAGATCTTATCTGGTGTATTACAGACCTGCCTCTAGGATCAGCCATGTTGCCACAGGCTTCCTACACTTTTATTTAGGACAGTGAATCTTGGTGGTCATGGCACTTTTCTAGCATCACCTTGTCAGGAGACTATGACCAATGCATCACATATGTCTCATTAGAACCTCAGTTAATATACATCATTGTCTGTAAACAAGGCTCCTTATAAATACCAAATTGTACAAAGTGCCACAACTCTCTCCTATTGTACTAAGTCTGTGGTTTAGATTTGTCAGAAATGGCTTATCTGCAAACATAGCCTGTACCAAGATATTTTACCCACTCAGCTGTAGATAATTATATTTAGTGGAAAGAATAGTGTTTGGAACAGCATTTTTTGCAAGCACCTTATTTTCATACATTTCTGCTCTCTGATATTATTGCTTAGTCCTTGAAATCAAACAATGAGAAGCTTGAGAGGCCAAGTCAAAACAAATAGGTGATGACAGAATATTAGTGTCTGTCAGTGTACACAAGTGAGATGGAAAATCAGAAAGCTGAGAACTTCAAGAGACAAGTAAAGTCTATGGAATAAAGGACACATACAGAGTCTACTGTCGTTGTCTTTAGAAAGTTGTGTAGATCTTATTCATCACTATCTTGGAAATGACAGGAAAAACAATGTAATGATGTTTCCTTATTTAATAATCAGTGGATGTGTTTGGCATAAATGAGTTATGTCACTATGCAAAAGGCTGTGTAGCTAGCCTTTTGCTAAAATGTCTGTGGCCATCATTTTACACTCAGAAGTTTTATAATAGCTTTTCTTCTGTCCTTCCATTTATTTGGTTACTCATCCACTGTTCTGCCTAGTTTTGCCAAATAAGTCTTGCAGTTATTCCACAATGACCAATGTAATGACTATATATCTATATAGACAGAGATCTGTCTCTTGCCTTTCAAAGGATGGTTCAGTGAAAGAAGTAAATCTCTTATCTAGCCAACTGCCAAAACATTTTTGTTTAAGCTCCATTTGTATTGCACTGGTATGAATCTGGATTTCTGTTGGGGTTCACTTCTTTACTCGGAGAGGTCAGATTGTGACTCTTCAAACATAAGATAGCAATTTAAACTATTGATGAACTAACTGCTTGGTTCTCAATATACAATTTTAACATTCATTTAAGGATGATCAAAATCACATCTGAATTTATTTTAAAGACCTTGTGTATATATTTGCTACTTTAAAAAATAGATGCAGTATTTGAAGTCTGTCAGCTGATGATGCTTGAATGTAACTGTGTGTTATGCAACAAAACACCAAATATGCAGTGCACATACAATTTTATGATAGTCTGTAACAAAACATAATTCTTTTGGTGAACTTAAAAAAATTCATTGCAAAAATACATTGCCATTGAAGTGACTTTCATTCTATCACACAACTTCAAAGACAAGTCTGACTGGAGGATATATTTGACTGTACAGTAAGGAAGAATAGATATGGTAAAATAAACAAGCCTTGTCACATTATATTTTCCACAAATAAATCACAATAATGAAGGTTTTTCTTTCCTGTTCTCACACCCAGGAAGAGGTTCACTTGGAGAGGTATTCATCAACAGTGAATACCTAAATAAATATATAAATGCATAAACATTATCTTTTTGATCTGTGTAAGAACAAGGAGGATTTTCCATACATGCTGTAGCTACTTTCACTGTTAATAAAACTCTCTGACTCACTGTTGTTGTTGAAAGAGTAAATGTTCAGGACATGATTTCATCTAATAGGCTTAGAAAGTGTTCTGTTTCTCTGATAAAATAGAGCTGGATGATTCTACTCATTTTGTACTTATGCAGCAGTAGGTAAGCTCTGTAATAGTTGGTAAGATATCTTTACTCTAAGCTGACAGATCTGAGTTTTATGGTCACCTTTTCTTCTATGTTTAAAACATAGTCTGCAGTAAGACATTAACATGACTTGCATTGTATTCCTTCTGGATTTTTAGCTGTAAAACCATTTGTATTTTCTTTGAAAATTTATTTTTCAGGGTGCAGTTTAGCCACAATGTACTGTGGTTAACCTAATTCTACTCTCACCCACACCATCCCCCCGAGCCAAAAAAAAATTTTCACTATTTTAAGTGTTTTCTCTTATATTTCTATTCATTAATATTAGTGCATGTTATATCAGTTAATAAGTCAAAGATCTCTGATACAATGGGATCCATGAGATGACCTTACTCCATATTTTCTACAAGACTCAATTTAAACATGCTTCTATTTTTTGACAAACATCTAAATTCAGCTGAGATAGGAACTTGTCAAAGGATTTACTATATAAATATGTTAATCCTGGGCAATTAGGTGACATGGTGATTCTTCCCTTTGGTCAGCCACCATACCAATAGAAGTAGCTGCCCTAGCCCTTCAGCCATGAATGCAGCTCAAGGAGGTGAGAGTCAAAGTTAAAAGGAGATATTCTGGGCTGAACGTATAATGGTTTCAGGGAAAATAAAAACGTTATAAAGTATGTCCCTACATGAGTAAATATATTTGCATCAGCTGCTTTTCTGGACTTATTCTCTTAGAAATCTTATTTGATCTTAAAAAAAAAAAACAAAACAAAACAAAACAAAACAAAAAAAACCAAACCAGAAGTCATTGAAAAATGTACAACTATCAGATTCTATTATTATAGTCATTTCCTCATTTTGGCTTAATCAGGATGAGAGTAAAAAGTGTATGTCTCATTTTTACAGTCTGACAAAACAAAATGTAGTGATAGATCCCAGAAGACCTTCATATATTTGAAATTGCCAAAATTACAATTTTTAGCAGTAAGCATGGGTTTGGATTTTTTGTTTGTTTGTTTGTTTGAAATTTTGAGGTGGTTTATGCACTTTGTGGGGTTGCTTAAATGGAAGAAGACAGAGCTTAAGTATTTACTTAATAGAAAGCATAATTTCTTGAGTACACAGGTATCATTTAGTCAGTATTACTCTCTCCTTGAATAGAGCTCTGGAAACTACAGAACCTGCAAATATTTTATGATTGCTGCTTATATATACTAATGGCAATCATCCTGGATGATGGTTTAAAAATAAGCATCTTTACTTCTACAGATTCTAGTTTATTCAAGAAGTGATCTTAAATTCAAATAGAACCATCTACTTTACTAGGAGAGGTAAAGGATGATCATTTCATAACAGTACATCGGTACACAAGTCACAGATCTCTATTGCCCAAGAGGAAGACCATCAGAGTTAGCAGCAAAAAGAGTAATAAATTAGATCTGAGAAAAGCAACTTCAATCTGTGAAAGTCACAGAAGTTTCAGAGCAATCCTGTATGTTGTCAGGCACAGCAACAGCACCAGAAGTGCTCTGCCACTGCTGCTGATACAGCATCTCAGCAACAACACATTGCTTTCTTTAGTTTCCAAATATATTTATGGGAGAGCCCTGGAAGTCCCATAACTGCTAATGTGATGTTCCTGCAGTAATAGCAATGTCCTCATATTTACAGAAGAGATCCACCTAATGTTTTCCTGGTGGTAACTGTATAGTATGGCAATCTATTAAATCAGCTATTCCTTTCAGCTAATATATTTCAACCTCTGTTGAACCAGGGATGAGATAACTGATAGAATAGAGAAAGGTACTTGCAGAAGAAAGTCAAGAAAAGGAGCATTCACAGCAAGGGTGAGGATTTGTATACAGTAACAGACAGAATTGCAGAGACAGCAGTAGGTTAACTGCTCAATATTATACCTCACGTCAGTACTGTGGAAAATAGAGTCATGGAATAACAGAACAGAAATAATTATAATCACCCATAAGATACAGAAACTCCAGCTATTGCACTACCAGAAAAGAGAACTTGGATGAATTTTTTTTTTAATTACTTTTTATTATTAATCCTGTATTGATGAAGATCGCTAATGTAAAGTATTAGCTGTGGAAAACATACAGAAAGTGTGAAATTACTGATTTTAAGTAAAATTTCACTTAAACATTAAACTTTTAAAAAGATTAGTCAACTATACAGCTATTATCATTGCTTAGATGAAGAGCATATGTTAGAATAATTAATGTTTGATTAAAATCAGTTATAGCAAGGACAGGCATTCCATATTGGAAGAATAGTTAACATCACATTTGTTTACAGCTCCAGGTTACTGTATGTGGGGAAAATCATCTGCACTGAGTTACTGTATTTATGATAGTTTATGTAAGTGATAGCCTCTTAGTACTAGGCCAACAACAGCTTTATGATGATTTATGTAATTGTTGAAGTCAGAATCGTTTCTGGCCTCATAGTGATTTCAATCCCACCTTCAATTAGAAGATTTCTGCAGACTGTGCTTGTCTTTTCTCTTGCTTGAAGGAAGGAAGGGAGAGAAAATAACAAAACTTAAAGATGACCTTCTGGATAGAGAACAAATTTGATTTTCTTTCCTTTTTAAACCATAGTGGAGTGAAAACAAAACTTGAAACTTTAGCAGTGGTGTAAATTGAAACTGTCTTTGACCAGCTTCTGTGATAATCAAATAGTAACAGGGTAGACACACTACAGCTTTAGAAACAATTGACGAAACACCTGCATTTAGAAACTATTAGATTTTTATTAAATCCTGAGTACTGCATCAATAACATGAAGGAATGCTACATTAGATTATTGGGAAGGGGAAACAGAAATGGGGTAAAATAAAAAAAAAAAAAAAATCTACCAGAAATATAATTGTTCATCTGCATAGATGACAGAACAGACTCAGCCAAGGGATGTATTTGTTCTCAGGTCTGGTTCTTCATTAAACACAGGAAGTAGTGCTGTCTTTCTACACTGCTTGTGACAAAACTGTTGATACAGTGGCTATTACCTTAGGTATTCCCTTGTAAGAGGGCATAAGCTATGGGTGGCTTTGCAGTAGTACATTTTAACAGTTGCAGAAGTGGTTATCTTCAGTCACTCGTAACTGCATGTGATAGCCACTTTTTATAGGTATAACATCTTATCAGTATACATTAACTTCCTAAACTATTTATCAGCCTCAGATATTATAGTAACGTTGGTGCTAGTCTTTCGCCATTGCCCTGATGCAAACGCTGTATTTGAACTCCCCAAAAGCTGCAGGTTGGGCTCCTTATTTTAGTTTGCTGATTTCAGTCTCAATTTCTGCATGAACCACACAGGACTTTTCATAAACTTACTAGCCTCAAATTAATTACAGGAAGAAGTTGAGTTGAGTTGTTTTTTGTTTGTTTTACATTGGGTGTGTGGGTGTGTGTGTTTATTGTTTGTTTTCATTTTTGGTTTGAAGGGGAAGAAAATTGCTTTTCTTTTTGTCTTAAGAACATAGTCTAATGATTAATAATCATATTCTATATCTCATTCATTCTTATTGTTGTGTATCCTTCTGATGACTATCCATATGATTCAATAGTTCCTTTTCTTCTCTGGTACTCACTTCAGGAGATATTTATAGTTAGGAACGGGTCCTCTTTCAGTTTTCCTCCAACTAGTTTAAACAAGTTAAACCCTTCTAATTTCTTCCTGAAAGTCAATGAATAATATATATAAGTTTATAGGTCCTATAGAAGTAGAGATGCTTGAGTTAATTTTAATATTTTCTGCTTTGTAATATGAAAAAAAAATGTTTTATTTGTGTTCTCTTTTGACTTTAAAAAAAAATAAATCTTTTTTTGGAGGGGTTCAATATGTCTTTCCCCCTGGAATTCAGGCAATGTTGTAAGACAAACAAAATTAACCTTTTAAAAATATTGAAATTCAAACAAATGTACATGGATGATTTCTCTTGAATCAGAGGAAAACAATTTGCAGTGCATGAGTTACCAAGCTAGTGAAGAAAGTCTTTCACTAGTATTGGGATATGAATTACAAATTATTTGTATCTTTTCAAATATGTGTAATAAAAGTTATCCCTGAATTTTGCTTGGAGCTTTCATATTCCTGGCACAGGGCCTGTCCAGCTAGAGTTGTAATAAAAAGGAAAGTCTATTAGTATTTTTCTTACAACTGAAGATCAATTGCTAATTACTAAAGATTACACTATCATCTGCCTTAATTGCCATATTGATTTTTTTTGAGAGATACTTAATAAGAAATATAAATGTGTAGGTTATCTAAATAAGTGTTTGCACTCCCAAACCAGCAATTCCCAGATGCTAGTGTCTAATAATTGTAACCATTAATCTAGATTCCCTGTGAAATCACCACAGTAATAAGTTTAATTTTAACTGTCTCAGAGAAGATGAAGGCAATGCAACAGTGCACTCAAAATTACTCTTACTGCTAACATTTGAAAGCATTTTCATTTTTAGTTCTGCAAATGTATTAGCTGCTATTATTTTTAAATGTGCACACCGGATTAGAAATATCTAATACTTGCTAGAAGTAGGACAACACCTAGGTTCTTCCACAGAATTTGATTTGCTTATTATCTGTGGAGTAGTGTAGCTCAGCCTAACCATCCCAATCTGCTTTCAAATATAGAATTCAGATGAAAACATTTTTAAGTCCTTAATCTACTTTGATAGAGGAATACTCCTGGTTTAGAAATAGCATTTCTCCTCTAACATGTCAATAGGGAAGTATATATATTATAAACTGATCCCTTCAAATTTCTGTTTGACCCCAATCTAAAGTAGGGTAGCACTGAAGTAAATGCTGCACAAAATATCTAGCCACAAATGGCACTGTCCTGGAGAACTGTCACTTTATGGTCCATGCTATATATTTGTATATTTTAAAAAAATCCTGTATCTACAGAGTCTCAATGCTTCCAACAGGTGTTCAATAAAATAGTGAACATCAATAAGAAGTGTATGATAGAACCTCACTATTTCAGTATTCTTTAATTTAGGTGACTCAGCTGACTATTAAGTTGCCTTTGTTACTATTGTAAGACTATTTATTGGGAACACTTTAAAATATATGCCAAGTTACACTTAACTTTTCCTTTTGTCTTATACTAAAGTAGTTTTCAGTAGAAAAACTTTTAGTAAAGAAAAACACCCCAAACGACTACAAACTATCATATTGGAACAAGCGTAACTAATCTATAAAATACTCTAAATCCTTTGCATTTGTATTAATGTGGTTTTAACACAATGTTTTTGTATTTGGAGACAGAAAGTTTCGTTTTTATTAACCTTTTTTATATTACTGTATAAGAAAAAGTTTACAAGACTGAATATATCTGCATTCCCTTTGTGATTTCTTTTTGAAATGTGGATTTATATGATTGCCTAAGCACTTTGAGCTTAAGGTATATACAAAAGCATAGATAAGTACAAAACATTAAGACTCCATTTGTTTTCCTAGTAACCCCTTAATGAAAGATAGGTTTGCCTCACCATATACTGTGGAAGTGTTAATAACATAAGCAAAATGTAAAAAAAATAAAGAGAATGTTAGCATATCCCTTGATAACTAACACCAGTCGGGATGTAGTCTCTTGCCAACAATGTGTCAAGGAGTTCACATGCTCATTAAATCATATAAATGAGTAGGTTGAAAAATGGTGTGGTGTTTGGTTGTTTTGTTTTACAGAGTAGAATCAAACAAAAAGGAATAGGGTTTTTTGGTGTAAAGCTTTCAAACACCTCTGTAAGTACTCAGATTTTTATGTGTCATTATAATATTCCACTGGGAGCTATAGTTTGTGTACCTCCTTGTTCAGTTCTCTCCTACAGTCCTGGTTTTCCATGCTATACCACAGCACATCTGTCCATGAAAGGAGGCAATAATTCAAATGCCACAGTGTGTCATGAAAAACAATGATTTGATTCAGTGCAAAGAAAAGATGGCAATATGGTTTGTGTCACTCCCAGAAAGTAAGTAAATGAGCACTAGAGAATACCTACAAGTTAAGATTTCAGGACAATGTCCGTGTTTTCCATTGAAAGAAGACAGTGATCCACACCAGTTAAAGCAATTATTAGAAAGCCTGTTTTGTATGGAGGAAGAAAACACCAAGCCAAACCCAAGAAAACCTGACAAGGCTCATGAAAAAATTCAGTCAATCCTAGAAAACAAAGAGGACACTTGACCATTCACTGTTTTCTGGGAATAAAAACAGTTCATGTTCTCAGTTCCATGTTTAACAGTTTGATTGACCATGGCATAAAAACATCAAGTCAACAGCAGGACACTTACAGGAAACACACTCTTAAGCTACGATTACTGCATAAGTAAAGAAGGTGTTGTATTTCTACATCAGGCACAGAAAAACCTTGGGGGTGGTGAGAGGGAAGCTGCCCATCCCAGAGAATTCATTTGAGTAGACAGGAAGAAAATCAAAACAAAGAAGATGCTGCTGGTTTACTGTTTATATGTGACTTCATTCTCACTTTTTTTTTTTTAGGTAAGATTACTTTGTTAAAGGCTTATGAAACAGATACAAATAAAACCTTTTGCATTCATGTGAGTTATAATACAACAGAAAGTTAAGGATACTATTAGCGGCTTCTAACACTTCAGTTAAATTAAGAAACTTTCTATTATAGCAACATATTCAGGAGATGACCTACTACAAAGACTCAAAACATTAAATGTAATTCTTCTTATACTTAGGTAAAACTGTCAATTTGGGCCATTGCTAATAAAATCAAAATTTACACATTAATTGCCTGGCTGTCAGACTTACCATGTCAGAGAATAGTTTGCTTGCCACTGAAAAACATGGACTTGAGAATATACCTATATAAGAACCAAACAGTTCTCATTTTGTGTGTTGATCAAAAGTGTCATAACACCAAGCCTGTAAGAATTTCACATTTCTTGTTTCTAGTAAATTTAAATTATCTCCCCCTCCTATGGGAGCTCCACATGTCTCTTATGAGAAACAAAACTCCCACTTCCTGCAGATGAGGACAGAATCCAGCTTCCTGTGACAGATGACCAGCTTTTTTAGTACCACATTTTATTTTGGAGTCTTACTTCAGACGTGTCTTGAACCTGCTATCACTGAAGCCAGCTCCATTTTTTTAATAGCCTTAAAGAAAACCTGATTCTTCTACCGATTTGCCAATTCCCATGCCTTTTGGATAGCAGGCAGGCTGCAGCTCTGTCTCAGTTCAGTTTTCTTTTTTGTTTAATGACTAGCATGCTTTTTACTTCTTAGAAAATTGATCTTAGTCCAATCAAGCATGAGTAGAACATCTTCTCTGTGAAATCCACCAACAAACTATTAAGGCTACTTTAAAAAAGAAGGATAAATAATATCTTGCCTGGCTCTCTTACTCCATGATCAAACAATGATAAAAAAGAATTTAATTTACAGGCTCCTTAAAGCAAGAAGCCCATCTCCCTGTCCATGAAACACAAGTCAAAATTTGGTGAATATACCCATCAGCACTTTGGACTGTCGGTTATCAGGTGGCTAGGGAGCAGTCTAGGGGTGTAATAGAGGAATGTTGAACATTCGGAAAATATTAGGCAATGTAAGTTATAGCAATAATATTTGCAGGGAGAATGACAAGCATGTAACTAACATATTAAATATAGTTGAAAAAGATTCTACAGTATGCTGAACTAAATCTTGCCTACCAAAAAGCAGGTTTCTTCCTGTTTTGTTTTTCATTTGTCTTTAAATGCCTGGGGCAATTAAACCTTTTTCTAAAACCTGTTTGAACAGTCTACATAAAACAATGACAACCAAAAACATAACTGAATTTTGAACAATGGAATAGTATCTGTTCATGCTTGTTTTTCCTATATTTTTCTTTTATTATATTTTTCCTACACAGAAAAGAGTGAGCTGTAATTATCTGTCTTGGCTAGACAGGAGTGCACAAAATCTTGAGTAAGGCTGTTTATAACTTATTCTTCCATATGTGTGTGTTTTTCAAAGCAGAAAATAACACTGGTAAACCAGGAGAAGATTTTTTTATCTTGACTTTTATTTTACTTTTGTTCTATGTTAAAAAGTAGATTCTGGGGAGTGTCCTACACCACATATTCCCATATCAAGAATTAAATAAATAACTGATGTTATAGACAACAAGAGCTGACTAGCTTATCCCCTTGTGGAAAAGACCCTAAGCAGGACTTAAAGTAGCTTTTAAAACTCACTGCACTTACTAAAGGGGATAAAGCACTTGCTATGGGCAGCAGCTTCTCAGAAAGGTTCTGCTTTCCCAGTAATAACAGAAATCTTGAATGATAGCTGTGTAATTCTTGAATGTTACCTGGGTGGAATGTAGGAAAGATGTTGGAGGTTGGAACACCATGTTTTCTTCCTGCCAGAGATGTTGAGAAGCTACTGTAACTTTACACATGAAGGTATCTGGAAAAACAGAGTGAATGAGTGAAGTTAAATTCAGATGGAAACTACAATCAGGAAGAACCAACGGCTGACTTAAAAATGTTTAGATTCTTTCTTTTTTTCTTAGCAACGTAAAAGAGTTACATGCATTCCACCAAATTAGTAGAGTGCTTCATCCTTGATACTGTGCTTGTATTGCTATTAATAGCAATATCAAGAATTATTGCAATATCAATTACCTTAATGTTATGGCAGTTAGAGAAAACATTTTATGATGGAACAGCTTATTCTCTGCCTCAGAATATGTATGACTTGCTTATCCTGGCATCTGTTATTGAAATAAGTAGGTTAGTTAAATGGAAATCTTACTTTTCTGTCTACAGTTATGGACTAGAGTCCTGTTGCAGTAAGCTCTCTCTACACAACTTGAATGTAAATAGAAACAAAGCCACTATTTCTAATGCAGCGCCCCCCTCCCCCCCAATTGTTGCTGATTGATTGTTAGTGCATGCTTAAATATTGCCACCTGTTTCAAATTTTGCCACACAGTTCAAAAAAACCCCATAGTTTTTTAACTTTTGTTTTCATCCATCTGCTTGTCTCTTGTAATCAACAAATATTTTAAATCTTAAAGATGCAGTTTGTTTTCCTTTCAAAAGTACCTCAGGAATCACAGCCAGAACACGTAAATGTCCAGACTATATCATCAAGAAGCTGGGTGCAAAGCGTGGTATTTCTGACCAAAGGCAACCTATGCTTGTATGAGTGAAGCAGAGGAACTTTCTTGCCAAAGCCTTAGCTTTTCAGTATGGGTGACAGCACTGGCAAATGTTCTAGACTCACGTGCTGTGTGGGTAAGGAGCATGGGCTGCCACCACTATGACTTTTCATTCAGAAGACTTTACCTGACATTCTTGACCTTGTTCAGTACCACTGTTAGACACTTCGTTGTGTGAATCTATCCCTGACAGTTTGTGATTAAATGGTGCTTATAGAGCTTCTTAAAGGATCTAGCTCCTAAAATTATTTTCTATCCTAGGGGCAGAGCAGTGCTCAGTGACAGAGATACCGAGAGGAATACAGAAGGTCAGAAAATCCTGAAACCAACATCAAATGGTGTTAACACAGTAACAAAACATTATCTCATACATTACAAACAAAATTACTTTAAAAAAATATCAAGTATCAAAAAAAGCAAAAATTATAATCAATAGTAACTTAGAACACTTTGTAATTAATCATCTTTTTTCAGTGGTCTGTACTGTGATACAGCTATGGGTCCTGTTAAAACATTATTGAAATGGTTTAGAAACTGAACTGATAGCAGCTGATAACATTTTTAAAAGATAGATTCCAGAATTACCTAATTGAAAAGGTTTCTAAATTCAAGTCACTCATAAGGTATGTAAAGACAATGTGGAAAACAGTACATGTATTTCCTATGCTACATTTTGTTGCTGATTCTAAAACAGTAACTCCATACTACTAACATTTCTGGTGTTCTATTTGTTTTATCGGAATTGATAGCAGTGCCTTTGAATTAATTTTAGTATTGTTGAGTGAATTAATCACCTTGATAACATTAAATTTATTTGGACATTCAGTAGAAAAGTTGTTTAAAGTTAATATCCCTTGAATAATTTGCTAGGGCAAGTCTTAGATGATATAGCATATCAGAAGTTATAGCTAGAAAGTATCTTTGCTTTTTCTTTATGATGTGTGCAAACTAGAACTGTGTCAAATTACTTGCCAGAGAGTAATTTCTCCATGAGACTTCCTAAGGACACCCAGGTAGTAAAGTTGTCATCTCTCTTATTTATTGATAAGTTTAGTAATGCCTCTAGCAAGAATTAAACATACTTCTCAAAATCTTTGTGACCCACATCTTATTCTAATAAAAGAACTTCTCAAACTCCACTGAAAATCATATAGCACATTGAATTGCCTGTCCTATTTTGTAAAGATCCCTTGAGATCTCCTGATTTTGATTTCCAGACTTCCCATATAAAGCATGGTGTGATGTGCTGTCAAACATCTCAACTCCATTATATGAGTTTCTAATCTTCCAAATATTTACTAGGTAGATACAGACTTGATCCAAAGGAGAGCATTAGTGTACCAGCACTGGTAACAACAGCGTCCAACTTTCAGGCTCCAAAATCAGGAGTAGTTGTGATGGTCTGATGTAACTATAGTTAATGTCTCAGCCACATGATAAAGAATTTTTGCAAAGAAAATGGCTTCTATGAAAACACCAGGCCTGTGCAGGTAATAGCAGGGAGGCACTGCAAGAGGAGAGAATCCTGTAGAGGTGGGACCATATTTTTTGGAGGCTGAACCTCCCTACTGTTTTGCCAATTATCAGACCCAGAATAAAGGACATGGCTAGCATAAAGACAAGCCAATAGCCAGATGGTATTTGACACAAAAGAGTCAGTACACGGGTGAGCACTGGGGGTACAAACAAATCAGTCAGATTATACATAATCGACATCAATCCCACTGACCCCAACAATGACACCACATGACCAACAATGAGTGGAATAAACAGTGAAATACAGTCTCCCATAGAAAGGGCAGGAAACAACCAGGTCAACCAGCCAAATAACACAAGACCAATGAAACCACATGATGAATCCCTACAGAACCCATGTTTACAAGAACCAGATATGACCAGAGCACAATTCCAGGATGTCCTTACCCAACAACAAACTCTGCAAAGCACATCCACCTCACAGACAGACACTGCCCCTTTCTGCAAGTGGTCCCAGCTTTTATCCCCCAGTGGGACACCTGACCTTTGGTTACTTAATGCAGACACCTGGGGCTCATTTACCCAATGGCTCTCCCTGCCAGGCCGGCCACACCCTGGAGGGAAGCCTAAAGGCAAACTCACCCCCACTTTGTGAAGGGCTGTGGGAATCACCCATATGTCAACCTTAATCTGGGGTTTAGGGTTGAAACCCTATCAATTCACCTACCTTGAGTGACTCTGTGAAGAACCAGTAGAGGAGCCATTTTCATGATGCATGTGACAAAAGGAAAGGTCAAATAACAGTCACACCTGCAGAGATGTGGGAGTAACTTCCCAATGACGCCCAAGCCCTCTGACTCATTTCCAGAAGAATCTGAAGTTACAAACTGCACATGTACCAAAGCAAGGAGAATTGTAGAATCATAGACTGCACATGATGCCTAATTAGCCTAATGAGTTCAAGTGTCCACCTGGAAGAGGAGCAAGGTAGTATAAAAGGACACAAGTCAAAGCCCTGTGTGGCTGTGCTGTGGCTTCTAAGCTGGCTGGACTAATAATGGAACTACAACTGGCGAAATATTTTCTTTTTGTCTTACTCTCTTTTTCCCCTTTTATCTCCATTTCTTATTTTGTATGCAGATATGGTAAGGCTTCTTTGGCCATGTTTAAGGCTTATTGGGGTATGTTATAAGATCTGCTACTAGTCAGTGTAAGTTTAATGGTTGTTGCAGACATTGCAAAGATTACTGACAAACTTTCATGCCGATTATCTGTTGTGAGCAAATAAAAATGGAGTTTTGTGAATTGAAAAATCCTTTGTGTTGTTTCACCTTAATCCTGACATGGGAATCAGCAAATCTGAATTGTCATCCTGAGAAATTGCGACATGACAGCAGTGCACTAGAAATAAGTCTGTATGCAGTTGACCTAACAAGGTTTTTTTCATTTGCTGAGGAGCAGTCTCATCATAGCACATCTCTGGGACCTTAAGAGCTAGCTTGTAGATTTCTACATTATGTTCCATTTGAAAATAAAAAGCTCTGTTGGGAATGGACTAGCATGTAAGCTAAGCACTGAAAAATCAGAAGTGTCTCCATGGAAAAACAAAAGAGGAGAAGACAGCCAATACAGTGGTTGAAAAATCTGACAAGTTTAAAATTTCTTTTACTGTATATTATGTATTTCTGTCCAACATCTGAAAATAGAATAGATTTTACATACTAAAGGCTCTTGGGATTAATAAAACAGAAAGCAGAATCCACAGTATACTGCACTTCTAACAAAAGTTCCTAACTAAGAAGGTTGCAGTGTACAAAAAAATGAAAGATGTTTTCAGTAAGAGTATATTATATCTGGTCAGTGTGTTCAGTTCACCAAACCATGTTTGTATTCCTTTATGAAATCAAGGTGTCTTTTGTTGTCATACCCTACTTCTACTCCCTATGTAGACTCTTCTTTATATGAGTTAAACAAAACATGTAACAATAAACAAAGATGTTATACTGGATAGTTCAGAAATTGCTGTCATTTATTTCCTGTTCATTTGTTTCCTGCAGTTTCCCAGCTCATTTCCAGCTGGATGTCTACATCCACAGGGAAGTGTTTCAGGCTTATATTTGCCTTTGACATTCTATCTCCAGCAGAAAACCAAGGCAGGACGAGGCTGATAATAATGGTTAGGGTTTTTTTTTTTTTTAAAAAAAAAAAAGGCCTAAGAGTTAGGTGACTCAGACATTATCTGCTAGAGATCTTCACTGATGAGATAGATAAATGAGCCAATATTCCCTGTTTTAGGTTGAAACAGTATTCAGCAGGCATGGAAAATCTGAGAAGGTATCTTGCAAGTTAGAATAAAATAGTGAATACCAAAACTGACAAGAAATTTTCAGCATAGCTTTAAGTCTGAGATTAATTTATATAAAGACAATCTGATGGTAAAGCAGGACCTCACAGTCAGGAAATCTGCCCTCTTTAGAGTTTAAGGAATAAAAGAGCAACATTTTCTAACAGTTGAATTGATGCAAAATTGGGCCAGATTTTTACATCCTTCTTGAATCAAGTGGTTACCTGCTGTTTTTCATGTCACTATGAGTGCTAGTATTTAGAAATTCCAGTAAAATATTTTACAGAATGGAATCTTATTGCTGTGCACTTAGAAAAAGACTTAAGCCTACACTTAAATTATGTATAATTTATTACTTTGTGAATTAAGTTTCTGTAGGTTTAGCCATCTTGGAATTGGACTTAGGATCTAGTGCCTCTTTAAAGCCAAACTTAAATTATTCTTCATGTTAAATGCTATATTACTCTGCAAGTTCTAACATATTTATTCATTGATGGAAAAGAGATCTAACAGACAAAGAGTATAATTGTTAGAAAAGTGGGAAGTTGCAATTATATCTATCCATTAAATTTATATATATATATATATATATGTTAAAGGAAAACCTCAATTTACACATATATGCCTAAATATAAGAATGGCTGTACGATACTGGGGGATACTAACAGTTCACCTTGTATCTTACAGATGAGCTTCCTCCATTCTGTCTTTCCAGTGTCTGATCTGTAGTTTGTGCACTTCTACAGCCAGAAATAGTATTTTTGGATTTTCCTAAATACAATCAAATAAAATGTTAGAGTTGAATCATGTAATATCTTCTCTCTCCCCCCGTCTTTTATTTCAGTGTGTTTTACAGATAAATATAAGCAAAAAGGGGCAGTTATGACAGGACCTTCCAATAACAGCACTTTCAGAAAAATTATCTGGCTCTATATGACAGGAACCTCACCTACAAATTTCTTTATTCTACTACAATTAAAGCATTATTCAACAGAATGTTCTGGACACATGAGTACACAGTTTCAGCAAAACTGATTTTACAGCCAAATTTGATTTTATCCATTAAGGACAAAAATGTTTTGGAAAAGAATAAGAGAATGTAAAAAATTCCTACGGGAAAGAGAAACAACGTTATCCTACCAATGGTCAGCTCCTGGCATTCTGCAATTAATCATGCTCTCATAGGAGTGCAGGTATGTTCTACATGTCCTTTCCTTACCCATCCCTTGCTCTAAAAGGGGCAGGGATGATGGGATAAGGTTTTTTTTAATACTTGTCACTTGTCCAGCTGCTTCACTCAGTTCTTTCCTGAGCTGCAGCAGTAAGAAAGCACTGTGGTATAATAAATCATAAAGATGACTCCTGGAGTAGCTCCAAGCCCAGATGCTATTCAGTTTTTGGATGCTGGAATGATTTTAGTTTGGACTAAAATTGGGATACTTAGTTAAATAGAAGACAAGTGTGAACAGTGAGTTTCAGCCTGATGGCTGCAGTGAAGAGCAGAGCTAAGAGTAGCGCAGATCAGCACATTTAATGACATAATGTGCCTTTTTTCTAATTGTGTAAATCCACTGTAAAATGACCAAGACGCATATTATTTGGAACACAAAAGGGATTTGGTGGCAGAATATTTAGGCTAGTACTCAAACTCAAACTAGCATGTCACAAGCTAGCCCAGCTGTACTGTGGTAACAGGCTTACAGGCACTGAAGGATGGTCACCTAAAGTCAGCAGATGGAAGGTTAGCTTCTTTTGCTTAACCCCGATTTTTTTTTTTACAGTGTTCAACATTATTATCTCAGTGGTCCCATTTGGTAGAGGTGTTGAATTTCCAGACATGGACACTAGATGGTTTAAGTTACCCACACAGAAATATATTCACAAGGAATGACGGGAAATTATATCACTCTCACTAGGACCTTTACTTAAGACTTCTCAAAAACATCTGTTCTCACACTAGCCCTGCCAATATCTTTGTTGATTGAAGAAACTAGTGATATGGCATAGATTCTGGTATGAACAGTGTAGGGATGATATCATCTATGTATTAAATCCAAAATGATTGATTGCTCAAGCAAGGCTGGTTCCTGGATGAGGAGCATCAAGCTGAATATTGTCAATACTCAGTCCAAGAAGCACATAGTTCATGATCACAAAGATGAGCTTCATCAAAAAAGGTAAGTCCTTTAGGGGCTACCTTGAATGATGGTGGCCTAAGCAAATACAAGAAAAGAAAACTATCAAAAATATGAGGTGCTATCCAAAGCATACTGTTATTTAGTTTTCTTTAAACTTTTGGCATGTATTTCTTTGTGTTTTGGAGGTTATACCTGTATACATCTATTTATGGAAAAAAAAAATCTTGAGTAAAGAAATACAGAGAATAAGAAAGAATTACTTATAACAAATCTTAGCAAGATCACTTAGTGAATAACTTAACAGTGCTAATATATTGTGGAAAAAGACAATAGAAGAACCAGAATAGAACAGATAATATTTTCTTTAAAGACTGAATAATTCTGTGGTTAATAGAAGCATTTATAGCAATTCAGGCAAAAAAAAAAAAAAAATCACAGAATCAAAGAATGATCTAGGTTGGAGATCATCTAGTCCAACCATTAACCTAACATTGACAGTTCCCACCTACACCAGATCCCTCAGCGCTATGTTGACCCGACTCTTAAACACCTCCAGGGATGGGGATTCCACCACCTCCCTGGGCAGCCCATTCCAATGCCCAACAACTCGTTCTTTAAAGAAATGCTTCCTCATATCTAGTCTAAACCTTTCCAGGTGCAGCTTGAGGCCATTACCTCTTGTCCTATCGCTTATTACTTGGTTAAAGAGGCTCACCCCCAGCTCTCTGCACCCTCCTTTCAGGTAGCTGTAGAGGGCGATGAGGTCTCCCCTCAGCCTCCTCTTCTCCAGACTAAACACCCCCAGTTCCCTCAGCCGCTCCCCGTACGACCTGTGCTCCAGACCCTGCACCAGCTCCGTTGCCCTTCTCTGGACACGCTCGAGTCATTCAATGTCCTTTTTGTAGTGAGGGGCCCAAAACTGAACACAGGAATCGAGGGGCGGCCTCACCAGTGCCGAGTACAGGGGTCAGATCCCTTCCCTGTCCCTGCTGGCCACGCTATTGCTGACACCAGCCAGGATGCCATTGGCCTTCTTGGCCCCCTGGGCATACTGCTGGCTCCTGTTCAGCCGGCTGTCAATCAACCCCCCCAGGTCCCTCTCTGACTGGCAGCTCTCCAGCCACTCCTCCCCAAGCCTGTAGCGCTGCTGGGGGTTGTTGTGGCCCAAGGGCAGTCCCCGGCATTTGGCCTTATGGAAACTCCTCCAGTTGGCCCCAGCCCATGGCTCCAGCCTGTCCAGGTCTCTCTGCAGAGCCTCCCTGCCCTCGAGCAGATCAACACTCCCACCCAACCTGGTGTCATCTGCAAACTGACTGAGGGTGCCCTCGATCCCCTCATCTAGATCATCAATAAAGATGTTGAACAGGAGTGGCCCCAAAACCCAGCCCCGGGGGACACCACTCGTGACCGGCCACCAACTGGATTTAACTCCGTTCACCACAACTCTTTGGGCCCGGTCGTCCAGACAGTTTTTTCCCAGCAAAGTGTGTGCCCAATCAAGCCTCAAGCAGCCAGTTTTGCCAGGAGAAAGCTGTGGGAAAAGGTGTGAAAGGCCTTGCTAAAGTCAAGGTAGACATCATCCACAGACTTTCCCTCATCCAACAAGCAGGTCACCCTGCTGTAGAAGGAGATCAGGTTTGTCAGGCAGGACCTGCCTTTCATAAACCCATGCTGACTAGGCCTGAGCATCTGGTTGTCCCGCACGTGTTGTGTGATGGTACTCAGGATGAGCTGCTCCATCAGCTTCCCAGGCACCGAAGTCAAGCTGACAGGCCTGTAACTTCCCGGATTATCTTTCTGACCCTTCTTATATATGGGTGTCACATTGACCAATTTCCAATCTGTTGGGACCTCCCCGGTCAGCCAGGACTTCTGGTAAATGATGGAAAGTGGCTTGGTGAGCACCCAGCCAGCTCCTACAGCACCCTCGGGTGTATTCTGTCCAGTCCCATAGACTTGTGTATGTGTATGTGATGTAGCAGGTCACTGACTGTCTCCTTGATTGCAGGGGGGTCGTTCTCCCAGTCTCTGTCTTCTGTCTGAGGAGGCTGGATTCCCTCAGTACAACTAGTCTTGTTATTAAAGACTGAGGCAAAGAAGGCATTAAGCACCTCAGCCTTCTCCTCATTGCTTGTTACCATGTATTCTCCTGCATCTAGCAGGGAATGGAGACTCTTCCTGTTTTTTCTTTTGCTACTGACATAGAAACATTTCTTGTTGTCCTTGATTGCTGAAGCCAAATTAATTTCCAGCTGGGCTTTAGACCTCCTGATTCCCCCCCTGCAGAGCCTCACAGCATCTTTGTAATCACTGTGAGTGGCTAGCCCCTTCTTCCAAAGGCTGTAAACCCTCCTTTTCTCCCTGAAATATTTATTCTTCAATGATAACAGGAAAAAAGCCTCACTAGTTTCATGTTTCATTTCTTTATGTAGTTCCATCATTATCTAAATATTTTGTATTTTTTATTTTGATACTTTTTAAGATCTTATGATTGTTTTATATCTATCATTTAATCCAACTGAAGATAGGTCAAAATCAAAATGTAACATTTAGACATGGGTACTTCACGAGTCACTGAACCAGCTAATTGAATCTGAAAATAAAAGGAAGGTCCTACAGAATAGATGCTATTGCTGTCCTGAAGACGAGAAAGCTTGTATTAACATTTTCTAAGCTTATCTGAAGAAATACAAATAAGTGAAAACATTTTAGACTCTTAATTAGTTCTATTATTTTGGTGAGTATTTGTGATTTAAGGCACTGTTTCCTCTATATTTTTACAGTGTATTGATAAGAGAAAACTAATATGAAGACAGTGTTGCCAATATCTAATTATCAATCTAGGAAGAAAATATGTGTGACTTAGAGGGCACTGATATTCTGCAACCTTTATGAAAACAAAATACTAGTAACGAGTGTGACTCAACTGTAACTTCTGGGATAGATCTCGCCACTAGCAATACCTCTGCTCCTGCCCTACATGGCTTACATTGGAATAGGTCATGGTGGCCCGACTGGAGTCCCACCACCCCATGAATAGACACAGAAATGAACTGCAATGGGAGAAATTTCACCCTGCTCTGACAGGAGATAAATCCCAGTTCTGTTAAAGTAAGGTGATACATAGTTCATATTGATTTCAGTAAATGTTAAGATGCTAAGTACGTTTCAGTACTGGATCTATTTGTTTTGATCTTCTTCTTCTTCTTCACACTTATCTTCCTTAGTACAAGGGGCAGTAGACAGAGAGCCAGAACACTTTCCATTTTGTATTCTCATGTCCTCTCTTCCTTCACATTTTCTCTCAGTTGGGATCAGTGTTTGTTGAGTGTAATACTTCCACCCATCCCTGTTCCTGAGCTCATATAACCAGAGAAGCAAATGCCTCAGGTCTCGCATGTCTCCATGAAGGCAATTAAATCACATTCATTTTATTGCTGAGGGTGAAGCTTTTTTTTTTTTTGCTTTTTTTTTTTTTACTAGAGACATTTTTTGACAAGATGAAAACTGTATCTTTTGCAACTTTATAATATGAAGTTGTGTGTTCATACACACACACATATATATATATACACACACACACACTTGTTGGGTTAAAGAGTAATGAAACCTCTATATGGTGGCAGGGAGATCCAAGAGAAAAGAAAAAGTAAAAAATGACACAACCTCAGTGCCATTGTGTCTTAATAAAGGTGGTTATCTCTCAGACAAAATGTAACACATTGTAGAAATGAATAATGTCAAGATGAGACATGCCCATTTTAAAAAGTGCAGTTATTTTTAGCTCTGACACCAGCTATTCATTTTACAGCAAGCATCTGAACTCAGCCGAATGAAGAAAGTTATAAACACTTTGCTCTCTCAAGTTTTCAAAAGAAGCTTAAATAGGCATATTGCCTCCACTTGCTGCTGTCAGATTACCTGTGGGGCTGAGGAGCATGGGCAGTAACAGGCATAAAAATCAGGTGAGTAAGATAGAATGGTAAGAGCGCAGGGTCTGTCCTCAGCAAAACCAGCAGAGTGATACTACTGATACCATTTCTTTGATGAGTGTCAAAATCCAGAGGCATGGGGAAGAAAGAAGCTAGAAACAGGCAAACAACTCGGTAATGGAGACATAGTGAAATAAAAAAGAGAACGTGGACAAAGAAAATAAAGGTGTTTCCTCGATCTTAATGGCACATTTTGCACAGTGCTTTACAGTCCAAGACCTCCTTTGCAGTCAGATGTGTCACAGTGAAGGCCCAATGTAACCAAGATGTATGGCATCTTCAGATGCCAACAATGGACACAGAAGGAGGGTAGCAGGGTCAGCCCAGAGCCTGGACCATCAGGCAAGTGTGCGATGATGAGGCATGTCTGAGGTCAGGACAGGAACATGAGTCAGGATCAGGTGTTTTCCCCTCAGCCCTTGCAGTCTTTTCCTGACTGAGTCTTGCAGTTCACTCTTAAAGAGCTCTTATTAAAAACCCCAAACCTAATTTTTTAATTTCAAAAAACTGAGTGTCAGTGTCAGCTCTTAAGTTCTTTAGGCTACTTCAGCATTTTGTTCTCCATGTTAGAGTAGAAAAAAAAGGAAACTGCCAATAAAACCCCTTGAAGTTTGAGCATTTGGGTTGGAACTGCACTAAATTGATTCAGTCTTTGAAACACTCTAGGGAAATAAAAATTACATAGACAAAACATATTCCTTCCCACATATATAACTAACTGTTTAACACTCAGAAAGAAGATATAGTAACATGTCAAAACTACTTCCTGATCAACAAGAAGTTTAATGATCACTTTGGAAAACGAATATCTTTCCCTATGTACTATGGTAGAAATTAATGAAATAAAAGTTTAAATAACTTTTATATCATTTTCCAAAATATAAAAAACCAGAAGTTTTTCTATATTCTGTGTTCCAATGAGGAAATACCTTGATTTGCTTACAAGTTTTTGCAAATCACAAAATTTGTTGTTCAGAAGCCTGAAAGACATATTAACAAGTATAAATATTAATTAGTTTTCTGTTGAACTGTATTTCTCCTAGAATACCTTCTCTCAGACTTCTCTGCCAGAGCAGGAAAAGGAGGAACAGACTCTCTTCATTTCATTGTGAACTTTGTGTTGGGTTTGTGTGTGTGTGCAAGGGGTTTTGGTATCAGGGGAAGCAGTTAACAGCAGTGGCCCCTGTGAGAAGGTTCTCAAAGCACCCATGTCTCCAAGTTGCATCTTCTTCTGGCCAATGCCCAGCCAATGAGTGACAGTTGCTGCATCTCTGTGATAATGTATTTAAGAAGGAGAATCTAGCAAGAGGAGTAGGAGTTGTGAGGGAGATATTTATGCAGACAGTGAGGTCAGAAGAAGAAAGGAAGAGGAGGAGGAGCGTGGAGGTGCACTGTGGTGAGAGGTCAGGCTGTGCCCCTGCAGCCCATGGAGATCAACAATGGAGCAGATGCCCACCTGCAGCTTGTGGAGGAGCCCACACCAGAGCAGGTGGCTGTGCCCAAAGAAGGCTGGGACTCTGAGTGAAGCCTGCGCTGGAGCAGTTCATTGCTGGGAGGACTGCAGTCCATGGGAGGGACCCATGCTGGAGCAGTTTGGGAAGAGCTGTGGCCCTGTGGGAAGGACTGATATTTGAGAAAGTTTGTGAAGGACTGTCTCATGTGAAAGGGGCCTGATGCTGGAGCAGGGGAAAAGTGTGAGGAGTCCTCCCCTTGAGGAGGACCGAGTGGCAGAAACAGCAGGTGATGAACTGACTGCAACCCCCATCCCCTTACCCCCCTGCACCTCTGGGTGAGAGAAGGCAGAGAAATTGGGAGCAAAGTTGATTCCTGGAAGAAGGGAGGTGTTTTTAAGATGTGGTTATATTTCTCACAGTCCTACTCTGATTGGTAAATTAAGTGGTGTTTGTGGTTGTGTTCAAATTAAATTGATTTTTCTGTTTCTTCCCCTAAGGAATCTGCTTTTTTCCTGTGACCATAATGGTTGTCATCCCTTCCTGTCTTGTCCCTGAGACTTTTATTATATTTTCCTCTCCCCGTGCCTGAGGGGGGAGTGAGTGAGCAGTTGCATGATGCTCAGTTGCTCTCTGGGCTCAAACCAAGGCAACCTGATCCTGCAAATCATTTAAGCACATAGGTGGGTCCAGAGAGATTTTAACTGCATGCCCAAAGCTGAGCATTTCCTTAAGACCTTGTTTAAGCCAGCATGATCTGATTTCCAAATACCAATCACATGCTGTTTTTCTCTGAGTTCATAGGAAACTTTCATATTTCATAGAGGGCAGAATACGTCATCAAGCATTCCCCCTTTGTGCTAGAAGGATATACAATGATCAGAAATGCTTCTCTATTTAAAGCCTATTTTTGTCTGCCTCACTTTTTTATACTGCATGCACACTGTTCTCCTATAAAATCTGTTGCATTCATCTATAGGATCAATATTCTTAAAGAAAAAAAGACCCGTCTACCCTAGGGAGACTAAACCAAGTGTAGTAAAAAAATACATCCAGAGCTGAGGTGGCTGGGAATCTCTGTGAGAAGGTAATATTTATGCCTGATTGAGTCAACTTTTCCCTGATTTAATTATGGACATTCTGAAAAGGTACAAGCAGAACATTATCTGGACAAAGTTCAGATCAGAAGTTGCAAGAAGTCCAAGTATAGGACAATTGATGTATATTTTACATCATACTTTGGGTATGGAAATATTCCTCTATTTGTTCTGGAACACTGTTCCAAACACAATGAATTCAGGAAGCAAACAAAGGGAGACAGAAAAATAATCCCTCATATTAATTTAATGCCATAATATTTGCTGTCAGAAGTATCCAGACTTCCAAACATCCTGGTCAAAGAGAGTTCAAGAATGTAAACGAGTAAAGAACAGAGGAATTTAACACAAAGTTTGTCTTCCATTGAGATTCCTGCTCACTGGGACACTCAGAAACCAGGTTCAGATCTAACGGAGCAATGTCCAGCATCAAAGAAACAATAAATTACTGTTAGCAAGACATATTGTTGCTCATTCACCTGGACTTCCCAAGCATGCAGCAGACATGCCCCTTCGGGCCACCTGGATTCGTGTGTGGAGTTCCCTGCTAGTAACCAGAGTACACATGCAGCTTGTGTATCCTATGTATATGCTCGATCCGTGTGTTAGCTTGACTTCTGCCTACCTTAATCTATGTTCTGTATTTTCTGACATAATTCAGTCACATTAATGTCCCTTAAACTCTTGTCTGGAGAGACCTATAAGGAGCATTCATTGGACATGAATAATTTACACTGCAAATGACCACATTAACTCTTTATGTAAAATCCAAGGACACTGTGGAAGTAATCCAAAAATACCACAAAGATCTTTAAGAGCAGTAAAATAAGAGCTAGTCATTTGCTGCTTGCTTCTTCAGATTGACTGATATAAATATCCAGTCATTATCAATGCTCCCTCCAGTTTCCACAAATCAGAAAATGGCTTGTCAGAAAACAGCACATAGTATATGCTGTTACATAGTACTTGTAAGTATGCTGTGGTAGATCTGGTCTCAAAGCTAAATTCTATAATGGTTGCTTGGAGAATAGCCACATATATTTTTAGCAAGACTTTTTCCTGAGGAAGACTTTCATAACTAGGTCCTAATTGTCTATGATCATTGTGTTTGAGAGACTCTGAGTCAATGAAGCAATTGACACTTTCAATTCCTCTGTGATGCAGGGAAGAACAATGTCAAGAATTAGTAGATGAAGTATTTTTTCTGATAGTGAAGTCCAAATATTTGGTATAGGAAGCTCAGTGATTCTAAATTTTTTCTTTGGCAAATAAACCTGTTT
>NW_020799095.1:80986753-81024952 GCF_003259725.1 Athene cunicularia | reverse complement strand
TATATGTATATATATATTTTTATTTTTTTATTTTTTTTTTCCCACATTTAGATGTTGATACCCTGGAGAAGCAACCTTGAAATTGAGCCCAGTTACATATTAACTTAATTCCCTGATAGATTATAAACCACTGTGGTAGGTTTAAGATATCCAAGAGCAGGGCCAGACGGGGTTGAAAAAGCAAAAACTCACTTGGAAGCATTGCTTGCCTTTGTTGAGCTGTTTTGGGGCACAGTGTTGCAAAACCAGGATGTAATTAAACTTGTTTGGACAAATAGAATACTTTGTCTCTTTTTGCCCTGAGGTAAAGATGAAGATTTCAACCTCAGCAAGAGCTGAGTTAATAAGGAGTGTGCTCACTCTCTGTGTTCCTGGAGGCATTTCATCCTCCACTCAAGCACTTTCCATTTCACTTTATTCATGTCAGTGCCGAACTACTTAATGTCAGGGAGTTCAGCCAGAGATTCTGGAGCTAAGGAGACATGGCTCAGACTCCTGCTGCAAATACAGCTCTTTCTAGTATTACTGCCACTGGTGCTCAAGTGCCACTTGAATGTAAAGAGATTCTCATGTTACCTCTCACAAAAGCTGTGGATTTCCCTCTTTTATTCCAGACCACCATAGATCTAATGACCTCAAAATCAGCAGATCCTGTTGTAAAATCTGTGAACAGGTAAGTTTCTGAATAGTTAAGTTACTTGGTGGGCATCCTACTGAATATCTATGTTAGATTGATGCCTTACATCTTTACAGTGCCAAATACTTTAAAGCAAAGGTTTAATCAAAACAAGCTTTATCAGACAAGACTCAAAAATATGTTGTGGTTTTCCCTTTAGAGTTTAAAGGTCTGTAAAATCTAGGGAATCATCATACAACCAAAGTCAGTATGTCCTGATCTTGTGATATTAACTGACTAATATAGCTCTTCTTTCTGCCTAGAAAACTACACTAACGTTTTCAATTTGACATTGACTTACAGACTCAGCAAGCATTGAAATGACAATGAACTGCACATTCCTTCCTTAGTCATATTGGTACTTTCTACAGATTCAGAAAGCTATATTTTGTTGTACATCCATTGTAATATACATGTTCATAACTGTACAATAGAGCAACATGCTTTAAAAAAAAGACAGAGACTGACTCCCTAAGCTGGTGATAATTGCCACATTCTGCCTCTTACTATTATAGCACCATTAATTTACAAAGTTTTTCAAAATTTCTGTAGCAAAAGAGGTAAGAAAAAAATATTCAGGTTTGAACTGGTGGATAATACAGTCATGATATAATGTGTAATATGATGCCCCCAGGCTTGGGGCTACAGACAAAAATAGGAAACACTGGGAAAAGGAGGCTGTTTAAAACTGTAGTATAATCAAAGTGGAATTTGAATGCTGCATGTATTTTGCTTGATATTGGACAAATACTAACAAAGGGGATTGTGTGTTTTTTCGAGTCTCATGTTTCTTAAATAAAAAGTACCATTCCGCAGATATCAGGACACAAAGACTTTTGGTTGTTAATCCTCCCAAGGTAAATTAAATATAATGGGTTCAGTAACCTTCTTGTTATGGTCTTCCCCAATCATTTTTCTTAAGAAACATCAAAATGTGTCCAGCAAAGACCTAATTCTGTATGGCCCAAACATATGCGCTGATAACTTGAATATTTCTAGCTCAAAGGTCACTTGAGCACACTAACAGAGTATGACAGATGATGCTTTTAAAGTTGACAAAAAAATTATATTCAGCAATGGAGCTGAATAAAAGAATTACAATTCCTAGGATTTTACAAAGTCCTGTTTTCAATTTCCCATCACACCCTTAGATCATAATCTCTTGTAGAATTATCTTCAGTTTTCCACTTTAGGAAGTAAAAAAAAATAAATAATCTATTTTCTGTACTATGTTTAGCAACACTCAGTATTACACTACACCAAGGAGTCTCTTCCTGTCCAGTCTACAGAGGCCAGGCAAATGCTTTCTGACTCTTAGTCTGACTCAAACTGCAGATAAAGTTTACAGCCATCAGGGATTAGGCAAATATTGGTCTTCTCCTGCTTATGTGCCTATCCTGATCCCTGATTCTGAGAAAATCAGTTTAATAACCTGACAGTTGGCTGAAATTTTAATTTATCTCAGCAGCTTGAGAACTGATTGCCTGTGTTGTACAACAAAGACCAACAGCTTTTCCTGCTATTTTTTATGCGACCTTGTCATATATTCATTTTTAGAAACTTAAATCTAAACTTCAGCGCATTTGAAAGTTGTCAACCCCTTGTACTTCCCTGTAAAAAAAAAAAAAATGGCCAAAGAATGATGAAAACAGGTGCCATAAATGCAAACAAGCAAACAAATTTTGTTATCCAATGTATGGAAGGATTTTCATCAGCACAAATGGTCTTGAAAACAAAATATAATTACTTTAGTAGTGTATTCATGAGAGGCTGTTATTTTGATACATCTTAGCACTTGTCAGCCTCCATATGTGTATTTTGTTTATTTTTAATTCCTTTTTAATCAGTTGGGTACCAAACTGCAGGAATTTTAAGTTGATGCTGAATGTGTGTCTTTTGTTTTGAGAGCCCACTGTTCACAAACACATAGGAAAAGTCTTATGAAACCCACTGTAAGGAACACATTATTACCCTCATTAAGCAATACCCTTCAGAAATATTGCTCTTTGCCAAGTACCTGCATGAGTTCCAGCATCTTAACCCCCAACACATAACAATGGCTCTTCTTCCCCTCTAGAGTGTAGCTGCACAGTGCTTTGGATAGAGTCAGCAAGCTTCAGCATTGCTCTGGGGAAAACCCTTGGAGAAAGTTAAACACTAGTTAGAAACTGTTAAAAAAAAAAAGAAAAAAAAAAATCACTCATGACAAAGCAATGAAGTTCAGTCTGTTTCTTAACGGTCAATACAAGTGCACCAAAGACATCTGAAGGTAAAACTGGAGTCACAAATGCTTTTGGGAAAAAAATTCAATTTTAGAGGGAAAACAGGAAAACAGTGATATAGAAAAGGTCCCTGGGTTTGCTGCAGCTTATCACTTGGCCTGTAAAGGCAGACTTAACACTCATGGAAACTTTGCCCACCCTAAACCTGTTGATTAAGTGTTAAGGAGTCCTCTTGCAAGCTGCTAAGTTTCAGCCTTGAAGACTTCCAACCATAGGTGTCCTGAATGCTCTCAGCCCACCTGTAGGTTTTCAATTAATGCTGAGAGATTATCGATAATGTTGACACCCAGACAGTCTATCAGAAATTTATAATACCCAACCATCATAAATTCTAAAGCCATTTTAATCTTGGTGAATATATATATATGTGTATATATATATATATATATTGATGGGGGAATATTTTGTCTGAATATTACTGACCAACTCTAAGGTTTAAATAAACCAGTGTTAAATCAGAAGTGGAAATTTATAAGATATTAAAGTTGGGCTGTACAAGTTAGAGTTGCTTCAGAAGATTATAACTCAATTTAAACCAATATAGCAACAAGTGGTTATAGCCAAGACAACAGAGCCATGCCTACAAGTTGAGATTAACCACCTCAAATCTGTAGTCACTTTATGGATGAGCGCACATTAAGTATGACTAGATGGGCTGGCAGTATTTTAACAGGAACCTTCTGTTTGCCCTTTCTTTTTTTTTTTTTTTTTTAACAGAACATTGTAGAATAATCACTTAAAAGTAGATGTTATGAAGTGTATATAACAGGTATTTTAAAATATTTATGTCCTTGCAGGAGGGGAAAAAAACCAAACCAAACCAAAACAAAAAAAACCCAACAACAAAACAACAACAACAAAACCACAACAAAGGTTGCAGAACTTGGAATCAACTGAAGCAATTTTGTGCTATCTGGAAGCAGCTTCTTTCACAGCTGGACTCAGACCTCACTTTGGCTGCTGAAGGGGCCATTTCAACCAAGAACTTTTGCTGTGAAGAACCAAGTGGCTCCAGTTTTTTGTTTGTTTGCTTGGTTTTGCCCAACTGGTTTTCATAATTCAAGATTTAAATTTTGGTAATTTGTACATCCATATGGACACTAACTTCGAACATTGGCGTGGTATTCCTGGAAAGTCAAATCTTGAACAGTAGGCTTAAGTTTTGTAAGAACTAGAATTTTTCTTTTATGGGAATACAAGTTGTCTTTATGCTCTCATTTAAGTTCAAGAGCAGGTTAAATGAGTAGAATTAATTCATATGTCACCATGTAGGTCTATGAGACTGAGATATACAAGACCTGACATACTGGAAGAGACCAAAAATTCAGCTAGCTCAGTAACCCATCTCTGGTTGAAATCAGTAGCAGCTGCTTAGGGAAAGAGTAGAAGACACCAGGTTTGTGAACAGTAATCCTTTCTCTGGTTAAATATTCCCAGCTTTTGGCAGTGATTTAGGGACTTCCTGAGCCAGAGATTACATGCAGATCAGAAAGTTTAACTGACATGAATGGACCTGGTTTTCATCCATTTGTCTAATCCCTTTTAATCCCATTTACACTTCTGGTTTCCAAAATCTGCTCATGCAGTGAGTTCTACCATTAGTGTGTTATCAAAAGTACTTCTCTTTTGCATCAATTTAAATATTTTGACTGATAATATTACTGGCTTCTCACAAGTACTTGTGTGGGAAGGAAGGACAAATATTATATCTCTGTATGAGAGTTTTTCCCTCTTGCAAACGGCTAATGATTTTGTGGACCTCTCTACTATCTGTCTTAATTTTTCTTTTCCAGGCTAAAAATCTCACTCTATTGCATATTAATGGGTGTTGTTTCATATAGCTAAATATCCTCTCTTTCTCTTTTTAGATTTGGTTAATTTGTTCTTTTTTAATTATGAGGAGGGATGAGAACTACATAGTGCATTAATGATGCAGTCTCATCATGTATTTAACCATCAGAATTATATTCTGTTTCCTTTTTATTACTTTCCAAATAATTCCTGATATACTCTGTCATTGCCATTTTGACTGTCACTGATCCAATGAATTAAAAATCTCTCCTAAACTGAATTTAAGTTCATTTTTACATTTTTCTCTGTGCATCCAAAGCATTAAATACATTTCAGTCTGACTTAAAGGGCATGTACACAGCTTATCGTTAATGACAAATACAAATTCTACTCTGTAATTTTGGTATCAATAAATGTGTCTTAAATATATCTAAATTATTCTAAACATTAAATGTCTGCAAGGACATTAAATATGAAATATATTTATGAAATAACTGAATTAATAAACTGTAAATTAGATTTATACGCTATAAGAATTTTATTTAGAAAGTCCTGGAAGTATATGCCCCAAACAACATGCAGCATTTAGAACAGGATAGTTTGAGTTGGAAGGGATCTCCAAAGATCATCTAGTCCGATCCCCCTGCAATGAGCAGAGATATCTTTAACAAGATGAGGTTGCTCAAAGCCCCATCCAACCTGACCTTGAACGTTTCCAGGGAGGGGGCATCTGCTCTCTGGGCAACCTGTTCCAGTGTTTCACCACCCTCATCATAAAAAATTTCTTCCTTATTTCTAGTCTATATCTACCCTCTTTTCATTTAAAACCATTACCCGTTGTTCTATCACAACAGGCCCCATTAAAAAGTTTGTCCCCGTCTTTTTTATAAGCCCACTTTGATGATTGAAAGGCTGCAATAAGGTGTCTCCAAAGCCTTCTCTTATCCAGGCTGAACAACCCCAACTCTTCATAGGAGAGGTGTTTCATCACTCTGATCTTTATTGTGACCCTCCTTTGGACCTGCTCCAACATGTCCACATCTTTCCTGTGCAGAGGGCCCCAGAGCTGGATGCAGTACTGCAGGCAGGGTCTCACCAGATCTTTGAAAATCTATTTTCTGAAATAAACATCTTATTGTCTCCTATTAAGACTCTTTCACTGCTGTGAAATAGCTTTTAAAACCTTTTAGTGTTGTTTAATATAATGAAATGCTGTCTGTATGCTGATTATATTACTTCAATGTACTTTTCAGCTGAGTCACAGTAGCATATTCTAAGATATAAAGTCCAGTTGAGAGGATTTTACAGGGTCTAGGAAGATTTAGTTGTGTGTCACTGTTGCAGGAATTTGCTTGATAGTTTTGCAGTTCTCCAAATATCTGCAATAATTCAGATTCAATAAGATGAAGTGCAACAAACTACTGACATCTCTTTTACAAAAAGAAAGAGGCAATAAGAGATACAACAGATAAGGTAGCATCAGTAAACAGACTGACCACAGAAGGACCACAGTTAGTAAGGATCCTTCAGCTTATTGATGTATACCATACTTACTATAAGTGTAGGAATGCTGTATGGAAATGGGAGCTGGGAAGGGCTTGGAAAAGCACAGTCTAGTCAGTTTAGGCCACAGCTTGTCCAGGGAGACTGAGTACTGAGACATATTTTGTGATTTAATAGTAATGTATTGGTTTAGCCCAGAGTAAGTACACTGAAGAGATTCAGCATGCTTTTCTGCAATTGTTCTTCATCCAATTAGGTGTACTCTGCAAGACAGCCACATATGAGGGGACACACATTTCATTTTCTGTGCTTTAACTTCTATATGGTTTAACAGAGAATTCACAAATCAACAGTTTTGAACTTTTCCAACATAGTTTGCAAAAAAATTTTGTAAAATAATTGGTGGAAATTCAGAATGCTTTGATGTCCTAAAGTGTTTACTTTTAATTGTCCATGTTTTCCTTCTCCATGATTTCTCTAAGCAATTTAATGAAAATAACTTTGTATTCTGAAATCAAGTTGTTGCACTGAAAAGTCAGGAGTTAAAGTATAACTTTCTGTGTATATAAGAGATTAAAAAGAAAACAAAAAAAAACCCCATCAAACAAACTTATACTGATTGTCCCAATCCAATATTGGGGAGGGTTCTTAAATGATCCCAAGAGCAAGATTAAGACACAAACGAGATCAGATGCCGTACAACATCGTGAACTTTATTTTCCATAACAACTGATAACAGTGATAGGACAGAGAGAAAAAGAAAGGAAAAGTCAGAATCCCTAAGCAAGCAAACAGTAGAGATGCAGCAAGATTAATTACCACCACCACGAATCCAGCGATGTACCGTTGGCTTGGTCTCGTTGCAGGTGATGGTGCTCCAAGCTCTGCCAAAGTCCCAGCTCTGAGGAAGGATGACCAAAATAAAGAAGGACAGCAAGAGTGATAACAAGAGGGAGAACAAGAGGGATACTGAGAGAATGCGCAGTCCTTTCATTACCCCAGTCTCCATGATTTCTTCAAAAAGTCTGCCCATTTTCACAGAGCTCATTGTCATATGTGCTGCCCTGTGTTCCTCCATACGTGCATGTCCAGGTGTTCACAGTGGTCATGCCAGTGGGGGGTCGACCTGCAGTGCCTTCAGCCTCCAGACATCTTCCTCACCCTGATTTCCTCTTCACCCAGCTCTCGAGCAGGTGCAGCTTTGGTAGGCACTGCCAAGGATGCTGTTGTTTCAGCTTAGGGCAGATGTCGTGGTTTTGTCAGGGACAATTCGTCTCCTTCAGAGTGTACTCCACGGTGACAGGATGCTGACACCAGGACATGGTAGTCATGCAGCAGCAATGTTGAGACAAACACAGTCCAACACAGTCCCTTACACTGATGTGATCAGTCCCTTACACTGATCTTTTTTAGATCAGCACACATTGAAGTATCTTTTGTAACTTCAATCCTAATGCTGTTCTTTAACACAATGAAATGTAAGAAAATCAAATAGACCAACAAACTGATCCATTGCCTTTTCTGTGTGGGGTAAACTTTCCCAAAACTCTGATCATGAAAATGTTAAAAGACCTTTTTTGACTGCACAGTTCAATCTACAGAAAGGGTGATGAGAACTGAGGTAAGCAAGGGAAAAGCATGAGTTATTTGGACTCCTCTGGTGCAAAGGAGCGAGGTTTTACAACAAACAGATGTTGCTGATTTGGGAGAGTGAGCTGAGGAATATGACCTTTTGGAAGTCTTAAGGCTGCATGAGCTACTCCTGTGGAAAAAAAACATGGTAAATTGTTCTTTCCCTGTTGTCACACCCACAGAAGGGGTGATGGACTGGCAGGTGAGAGAGAGCAGGCAGCTACTGTAGCTGCAGGTGGAATATCTTTCATCAGATAACTTGTAGTACTTTTATAGTCAACCTGATATCTCACATAGGTTTTTTTTAGACTCCTGGTGAAATGATGTAGAAAATGCTGTGCTACGGAATTAATGCCCTGGGTCGGGCTGTTATCAGGAACTGCAGTAGGCTGTGTCTTGTTAAGTCCGCTCAGAAACAACAGTGTTCTCACAAAGGTCTACTAGGAATTCATGCAAGTAGATAAATGCAGTTTTAGACCTCTTGATAAGTTATTTTCCTTGCAACTGCAAATATCAAGGAAGATTGAATGAAACCAGATGACTTTGGAAATAAAGGTGTTTGAAAGCTGTCCCCCATATTTGATTTTTTTTTTTTTTTTTTTAATTGTGTACTGTTACTGCAATATCAACAATAACAGCTCTCCATGTAAGATTTAACTCTGTACCTCTGTGGTCATACCTATCACTGTTCTTCTCTGGAATAGTGTTTCTTACATGACCACCTTCCCTGCTACTGAGAAGTGTGGGAGATAGGAGTCGAGATGAGCTTTCTCTCTTCCATTTCAGTGGTGCTATTAACTTCTCAAATGGTATTAAATTAGAGTTACATTACCTTTGGGGTCACTAAGCTGGGAATGTCTAAAAGGTATTTTGTTAAGATTGTGAAGCTCATCTCTAGTGTAGTATTTTGTCTGGTATTGTGAAGACTTGGAATTGTATCATTTATCACCAGTGTATAGTTAGACAATAGAAGTGTTATCCCTTTGATAACAAAGGAAATGTTAAAATGTCCTCTTTGGTCTTTCTTTTCCTAACTTATTTTTTTTCTATTTTTTTTTTCCATTCCTCCTTCTCACCCCCCTTCTCCACCAAACTGGGCTATTGAGATAACAGTGTGTTTAAAATAAGCACAGCATCCTCTATGAATTTTCATTACTGTGATCAGTTTAAGGCATGACAATACCAGGTGCTAGATGAAAAATCACTGGCAAAGTTGATTTTTTTTTTTTTCATTTCTTTGTTTTTCTACTGTTTGCTTCTTAAATGAAGGCAATGAGAACCATGCAGGGACTGTCTTACAATTGGTAAACTTGATTTAAAAACCACAGTGTGTAATGCCTCGCTTCCCAAGAGGCAAAAAGAATCCATATTGTACAATTAAGATGTTATTACTTTGTTGTTGCCTCCTACCTCCTCTCTCCTTCCTCCCTGTTCTTCCTCTTCTTTTTCATTATGTCTTACTACAGTAGTAGTTAGAGCCTGCTTTGACTTAATGCAGAAAGATTAATATTTTTTTCTCCAACTTTAGTTATGTTACCTCTTCAGCATTCAAATTATTTTTTCTTGTTAATTTTAGCAAGAAACCCATTTGTCACCAATAGTTCTTCATGCTTGCATATTTTTTTCAGCCTATCTTTGAATTAAAAAGGCAGTCATTCGGTCATTTTTAAAGCTGACCCTGCAATAACTATATACGAAGATATCATGTTTTCATATTTGAAGCTTCCTTTAAAGGGAAGAGATTCAGAGCTGTTGGTTCAGCTTGTGTTTTCACTCCTGTGGGCCTTTAAGGAATGACTGACAGATCCAGCAAAACTGTACATACAACTGTTTTTGCAAGACATTGCAACACGTAAGTAGTCAGTCTAATATCCTTGTACTTAAGATGCCTCTGAATAGAACACTGATCCTTAAACTATATTAATATTTCAGGGAAAATAATGTAATCTTAGGAAAACACAAATTTTAACAGTGTGTCATAGGAATACAGCCTGAGGAAACTAGGGAATGAGTATTACTAAAAAAGGTATAGCTCCTCATTATTATCTTTCAGTACTAATGGTAACAAATAGTCATCATAATATTGTGTTTGAAGAGATAGAAAAATTTTATAGTATGAATTCAATATGAAACTGTGGACTTCTTCAGATAGCAACAAGTATAACAAGACATTTAACTGGGGACATGCTGTCTGAACTGTGATTGGGTGGGAGAACTTACCTATTTAGTAGTGCTGTGCTCTTTCCTGTGGGAGAAGAGAGTAGAATAGATTCATTTAAAGAAGAAAAATGCATAAATATAAACCAAGTAGCAATTATTATAATGTTTTTCCAGGTTTGGAATAACTGGATTGGTTATCCTATACAAAATAGGAGAAGGGAAGAAAACTCTATGCCTGTTGTATGTGTGATTTGGGTTTTTTTAATTCTCCAGGATTTTGTATAAACAAAATGGAAATATTATTTCTTACATGTTCTGTATAGAAAAGTAATTAATTTTCTTCTGAAGCTTCACTGGAACATTGTGGTTTTTTGTTTTTTGTTTTAAGAAATGCAAGGAATCTTCAGCAGTTAATTTCAAAAGGAAATGCACAATGTATGAGTGAATTCATTCGATCTGAAAGTCAGGACCTCTGCAAGCCACATCTTTAAACAGAACACATGCTCATCTAAAGTGCACACAAGTAATTAAACTCAACCCTAATTTTCTTAAATGTAATTGAATTTCATGGTGTGTGGAGTATTGTGGTATTACCTACCAGGGGTTTCAATAAGCTTTGCCAGCATTAGAGACAGCATGTTTATAGCATCACAGTGGGAAGTTTAAAAAGTCACAGATTCCCTAAATGCTAAAACATATAACGAGCTTTTCTTTTGTTTCTTTTGAACAGTCAATTCACATCTCTACACAAATCCCCTTGATGCAGTTATGCTTTTTTCAGTATCTGCTGTTTGCTAAAGGGAAAAAAGTGACAATCTTACTTCTGTGGAGTGGCATTCTTCTTACAACTGGTCTCATCAGCAGGTGAGAGTTCTTTATGGATTTAACTGTCCTTTCTTCTCGTGAGTCTCTGGATTTGTAACTGTTCCTCAAGATCCATTTAAAAGTTGACCATTTTGCAGCTTAGACCATATAAATGAACTCCTCTTTTGGATGAAAAAAAAAAAAAACATGCAAAGAACTGTTTCATCCTTTGTTTTTACCAGATACTTTTATAAACTGTAAGGCTTAAAAATACTGTGACACAAAATACACATGCTTGGGAGTGTGTTTATTTGTTGCAATGTATTTAAGATGTTGTATTCTCCATGATTCTTTTAATTTGCTTTCCCCCCACCCCACACTATGGTAGACTGTGGTAGTCATACTTCAGGAGTACAGTCTCACCTGCTCCTCAGATTTCTCTTGAAAAATACCTTTCTGTCCTAGATATGAGAAAATACTTCCACTGCAAATAGTCGACATTTTCAGGCAACTTTTGCTGCAGGCTTGAATGGACGTGATTTGCACATCACAGCACACAGAAAGCCAAAAGTAACAGAATGTGAAATATGGCAATATAGCTAATGTGCCAAACTTCATGCCCAATTCATGAATAATTATTATGCCTTTATTTATGTCCAAGTATAACGATACTGTGGAAGAGATTAAGCTCTCAAAGTGGAAAAACATGGAAAAAATGGGAATACAAATGACTAAATATATCAATATTAGCAATATCTGAAATTGTAGATATTTCTTCCATCGGTGAAACTCAAAGCATTACTTTCTTCATCTAGTTCTGATTCCTTCCTAATGGTGGATTATCTGAAACTAAAGCATGACATCTGTGCAGGAAAGCACTAAGCACTGTCATCTATAAACGGCCAATGAATATTTGTTTTGAAGGCTGCTCTTGTGATGCAACGAGGTTTCACATGTGAAGAGGTTTGGGTAAATGTTTTTTGATCCTAAAGTCAGTTTCCTTCAACTAGGAATAAGTATTAATAAGAATGATAAAATATAAGAAATTCTAGGCAGTTGAAGAAAATCTTCCTATACTGATATCTGTGAAAGACTGCTTGACTTTTGCTAGGTATAATAGAGGAATCGTACCCTCACAGTGACATTTGCAGCATGAAAAGATTCTGTATGCTTCATATGGTATCTGCTTTACAGCTTGCTTAGTGATGGTTTTCCATAGGCTATGGAAAGATTTGAAAACAGGCATTTTTTTGGGAGGGGAAGATGATAAAACAGTTCCCAAAAGAAACTCTCTTCTAGGCTAAAGCAGAGAACCTCAGGTATCAAAACAATTTAAATTCAGTTCAGTTTTCTTACGCTTTTTCATATCACTGGGAAACTTAACCTTGTTCTGAAGGATAGTTCCCTCAGTCACTGAATGAACTTGAGGCACTGTTCTGAAAACAGGTAATCTTTATGTACCACAAGTGCCTGTAGATAAGATCAGGGCTGAAGCTTCTAGAGGGAAGTCAAGAAAATTCAGAATTTACTTTTTAATATAAAAGTATACAAAGGTATAGGAATTGCAGATTACAATATTTTTTTGGTAGCTTCTCAGTCACCTTCTCGTGATTTCTGTTTTATGATAACATCAAAAACCTGCAGTCCCACAGCCTGTGTGTGTTGTCCAAGTGAAACAGTAATCAATATCTGCTTCAAATTTACCTGCAGGTTCATATCTACAGAAAACTTACACTACCTTTCTCATCTTCTTCTGTTTAAGCTATAGAACTTTTATATTTTTCCTTTCTCTCTATTGTTAGTTTATTCAGCACTTGTTTAGGAGTTGTCCCAAGAATCGACAGCTGCTCGAGGTTTGGACAATCGCACACTTCCCTGGGTAAAAAACTGGCTGGATGACTGGGCCCAGAGAGTTGTGGTGAATGGAATTAAATCCAGTTGGCGGCCGGTCATGAGCGGTGTCCCCCGGGGCTGGGTTTTGGGGCCACTCCTGTTTAACATCTTTACTGATGATCTAGAGGAGGGGATCGAGGGCACCCTCAGTCAGTTTGCAGATGACACCAGGTTGGGTGGGAGTGTTGATCTGCTCGAGGGCAGGGAGGCTCTGCAGAGAGACCTGGACAGGCTGGAGCCATGGGCTGAGCCCAACTGGAGGAGTTTCCATAAGGCCAAATGCCGGGGGCTGCCCTTGGGCCACAACAACCCCCAGCAGCGCTACAGGCTTGGGGAGGAGTGGCTGGAGAGCTGCCAGTCAGAGAGGGACCTGGGGGTGCTGATTGACAGCCGGCTGAACAGGAGCCAGCAGTGTGCCCAGGGGGCCAAGAAGGCCAATGGCATCCTGGCTTGTGTCAGCAATAGCATGGCCAGCAGGGACAGGGAAGGGATCTGACCCCTGTACTCGGCACTGGTGAGGCCGCCCCTCGATTCCTGTGTTCAGTTTTGGGCCCCTCACTACAAAAAGGACATGGAATGACTCGAGCGTGTCCAGAGAAGGGCAACGGAGCTGGTGCAGGGTCTGGAGCACAGGTCGTACAGGGAGTGGCTGAGGGAACTGGGGGTGTTTAGTCTGGAGAAGAGGAGGCTGAGGGGAGACCTCATCGCCCTCTGCAGCTACCTGAAAGGAGGGTGCTGAGAGCTGGGGATGAGCCTCTTTAACCAAGTAACAAGCGATAGGACAAGAGGTAATGGCCTCAAGTTGCACCAGGGAAGGTTTAGACTGGATATTAGGAATCATTTCTTTAAAGAACGAGTTGTTGGGCATTGGAATGTGCTGCCCAGGGAGGTGGTGGAGTCCCCATCCCAGGAGGTGTTTAAGAGTCAGGTTAATTTAGATCTTCAGAATATGCTGTAGGTGGGAACTGTGCTAGGTGAACAGTTGGACTAGATGATCCCCAGGGTCCTTTCCAACCTAGATGATTCTGTGATTCTGTGAATTTGTTCATGAAGCATTTTTTATCTCTTGTATCAGAGCACAGATACCTAAATAGTCTACTGGGAAATTCCCTCATACAGCCGTACTCAGGACAGGGGCTTTTTTATTGCTTCTCCTGCAGAATGATCATTACTTTTTTAAAAAATACCCTTTTGCCTCTAGAATAAACACATTAGTCTCAGCCTTATAGATAAAGGGAATATATTTCATATGGAGGAGTGAAAATTTGGAATTGTAAAAATAATAAGTGTTAGTAATCATAAAAGAGTACAAACTTTTTAAAATGTTTAGATGTTTTAAATTAAATAACTGTGTTTAACAGCAACTTTATTTCCTTAAGGTTTTAACACTCAGAAAAAGAATGAATGCATGGTGATCAAAATAAAATTGGTGTTTCTGCACTTAAATGTCTTTGAACATGCCTTATGAGTTTGAATAAACATTATGAGTTACACTGGACAGTAATGTATAAATCAGAACCACACATCCTATCAAACCTAATGGGAAATCTTGCAGATATAAACCTGTGTAATAACTCAAATACTTACAGGTTCAATTCTTCCATAAATTATATGTTTAAATTATGTACCCTGTTGAGAAGAATAAACTGGTTTAACTGTAGTTACTTCTGTGATCATCAAAATTTTGTAACAGACTGGGAAAAATATTTTATATCAGTTCTTTATTTAAAAAGAAGATTTTAATGTGCATTATATTAATTGAAGGCCAGGCAAATGTGTGATTTTTTCGGGAAGAGTTTGGAGGGGAGCAACTATTTCCACTTCCTGATAAATTGAAGAAATTATATGATGTTGATTATATATGCCTGTTAAAGAACCTTTCAGATAACTTAGTTTGCTGTTCAAAATCAAGACAGTAACAATTAGTAACAGCAGGAGTATATTCTTAGTACTATGCACTGCAATTCCCCAACTGGAGTGTGCATTTCTGTGCAGCAATAGGAGTCACACAGTGAGAAAAGTAACAGTTGCACTGAAAGCTTCAGAATTAAATTACATTTTTGTTTGAAGTGATAACATTTTATATAACATGTAGGGCATGCTTAAGGTAGCAAGGCAAGTTTGTTAAAACAAATTGGGAAACTTAAAAGTGATGCCTCTTTCAAAAAAAGAGAATAACTGCCTACAATCCCTAATGGAAAAGACCAATGAAAAATTTTAGGAATGAAAGTCAACATAGTTCTACCAAAATGAGTTCAAGGCATTAACAAAATAATGGAGAGTAATGTGCCTAAGAAATTCTACCAAGACTTTCAAAAAGAAATCAAAGCTAAAATACATGTATACCCTGACCATCTTATCCTAATTAAATGTTCCATAAAAGATACTGTGATTAGATGGTATTTTTAAATTTAAATATTTCCAGGTGTCATACCAGTACTAATGAAATAATCATTATAACACCCAGGCAAATTAAATACTGCTCAGAGAAACTCAAGCATAACCTGGTTAAAGGCAATCCATTCCAAGACACTTGCTAATATTCAAAACCTCCTTTTGGTCCCACACTTGAGACAGTTACTATGCCCTGTGGGGATCTGGAAATGAGAGTCAGAATTATCAAGTGTGTTTTTAAAAGATTTGGGAGCAAAACTATTGAAGTAACTTAAGAACATTGAGTTATACAAACCTTTTCCAAAAGCAACTTGCATGCTTGTGAATCAGTCTCCTGAAATGACTTCTTGGCACAAAGTTCAGAAATAGCATTATGTAACATAATACATATTCCTCCATAATAAACTTTCTCCATAATTAAGGAAAAGCACTGTGCTGCTTGTCTACATCCCAGGCTAATACATTGTGTAATCTTTTCTCGGTGTCTACCTCTTCTAAGTCATAAACAGGAACTGGCCAAAACATGAAACATAAAGACAATATCTTTTTCACAAAGGAGGCATGTCCACCATGAGATTCTTTCTTGTACAGTATACACTTATATTGCAGTAATGGATTTTTTTTTTTTTTTTTTCCTTTCTTGAACTCCACTGTTAGAGCTGGTTCTCTCTATTGCTGGATGTGCTCTGACTGGTAACATTGCCATTTGTTGCCATGGAAATTGATGCCAGAGGTTGCAAGGCTAGTGAAGAGTGTGCTGGGTGAATCACTTAACAGAACATGACATTGTCAGAAATCTATTATCCTTCATTTATAGCAGTTTAATTTTCTCTCTTACTTTTCTGGGCTGCTACACTTACTGATAAATAGCCCTGCTACAATGGGTATCTTTTTTATATTGTGAACCTTTATCTCTGTATTACCAATATGCTTGTTACCCAAGTTTAAAATAAGAAGACATTACAAGGAATAGGCTCCCATCCTCTGACACTTCATGAGTATTTTATCAGCTTAATTTTCTTCAAAATGCATAGGAAGTTGGTAAATGTACTGCAGAAGAATAAGGTAACTAATGTGTTGTTTATGCCATGTAAACTAAGTTAAGCTATGGTAGTGATAGGGAAATTTAATTCAAATATTCATTTGACTTTTAATTTCATGTATAATACCAAAAATAAGGCCAGAGTTTAGTGATAATAGTGTATGGTACCAGGGGAAAAAAAAAAAAAGTACGAATTTTTAAGTTCAACATACAAAATTATAAGTGCTATATGAAGATGCATCCTTTCTACTGTAAAGTGGAAAAAATCTGAACTGGAGAAACAACAGATATGAGGAATTTTAATAACATTTTTACTTTAGTTGTAGGGAGAAGAATCAAACTTTTTTTTTCTAGCAGAAGATAGAAAACTGTCCTTAGATGTGAGAGAGATCTGAGAAGGGTTCTTAATGAACCAGGAGCTTTTCTTTTTGCTCTTTCCTTGTTCATGCTTCCATCTTCAAGGTGATGTTCTTGGTAGGGAAATGTGCTGGAGTAACACTAAAATAAGCTCTTCTGATGTGCTTCACAGCTAAGGATCTGACCACTATTAACCTTTTGACTTCAAAACAAAAAGTGACTATACCTTCTGTCAACTAGCAAGTACAAAGGCATGGCATTAGCCCTAGAACTGAATTTTTTGGACATTAAAAATTATAGGGAAATACTTGCACAGTATATTGGTAAGCATTTATATGTTGCTTCTAGGTACGAAGCAGTAATTATTATAGCTGCAATAGTTGACCACTATATCATGTGCAATAAAACCTTTTTTTAAAAAAAAAAAAAAAAAAAAAAATCATGATAATTCCTGTTCAGTATTTCTTTATGGTATATATCAACTTTATATCAATCTCCTAATATCATGAGTACAGGGCTCATTAATCACAATATACATAGAAATACTGCTTCAGGCTTAAAGTTCATTTAGTTCAATATCCTGCCTTGAACCTTGAGATTTGAAGGAATTAAGGGTATATTGGGAGTTAAAATAAACATTTGGTCTTATTCTAATTACCTGATAGAGAAGGTCCTAAGACTTGAAAAATATTTATTATCCTTTCATAAATGCTTCTGCCCCCAATTACCCCAAATCTGGCTATTACTTAAATTTAAATTGAACAAAACAATTTTTATTTTGGGGATTAAAGAAGGGAACTTGATAAAATAATTATTCTCCAGCAAATAGATTTGATAAAATGAATCAATGAAAAATATTTTAGCAAGATAGTACATTTCAGCTCTTGAAATAAAATACTTTATGTTTTCGACTAAAATCAGTTATCTGAGACAAGCTTTATAACAATTTAATGAAGTAACCATAAAAATAAAGTGAACAAAATATTCTCTCTTGAAAGTTTTGCTTAGTAAAGATCCCAAATTAAGTAATACCTAGAGTTTTGCCCTCAATATAGGCTGAGACTAGATTGATAATGCAGGAAGTAATCAAATATCTAGTTCTTCCCTATGCTGTATCTTAAACAAACAATAAAAAAAAAAAAAGCCAAACCCCACATCTTAGACATCTAGTATTTGAATTACCAACCTTCTATTTCTCTTGGGTGTGTGTTTGCTCTGCTATTAAAGAGAAAAGAAAACAGAGGCCTTGATTTACCTTATAAGTGTCATTGGATGCTTCCTTTTTATGAGAAATATTGATTGCCAATCAAGATCTTTTTTTTAAATTCAGTTCAAGAAAACAAGAAAGAAAACATTACTAAAATCAAACAGTTTACAATATAGCTATAAAAGCAAAGAAACAAATGAGTCCTGAAAGAATGATAAAGTGAAAGATGGGATGATTAGCAGAGGTCAGGTGGATGGGCTGCTTATCTTAGTTGTTTGTGGGAGTGGTCATTAGAGTTCTGTTTTCCTGTAGACTTAACTTGAAGGTGAGTTTTAGTGGTAAAAACTGGAAGGAATCACTGATGTATCTTTGTAAGGATAACTCCCAAGAATGTATTGAAAATTCAAAATGGAGGATGGAATTTTATTATAGCATTTTGATAGGGAAGATGTCAACTAAAATTTGCCAAGAGTTTTGCCTGGATCCCTGCTTTGTTATAGAATAAAAGGGAAAGCGTATATGTTAGCAAAGTTATGGCTGAAACAGTGTTGTGCAATGAGAAATAAGGGTGAAAGAGGCAATGATGTTGAAGAATGAAACTTGTGGAGATTCCTCTACTGCAGCAGCTGCCAGTCTCCTTTGCTCATCACTGAGCAGTGTTGTCTGCCACTCCTCCAAAACCTTAGTAATTCTGCTGAAAGATGTGGTTTCGACTGGTGGTTTATAGAAATTTCTTGGAAGAATTAACTTCCACATCAAGAGCATACATTTCTGCGACCTGTTGTAGTTGCAATTAAGATTGTTAGTTCCTGTTCAATAGAAACAGAAGTAGAAATTTAAAAAGTAACTGATGAGTTACCTGGGTATTCAGGACTCCAGACTAAAAGGTTGTCTCTCTTTATCTTTCCAGTATAGATAAAGAAAAACATGATTGTTTATTTTTCAAGATAGAACTCAGTTGCAAAATCAGTTTCCAGCTCTGTTCTGCCTCAAAGTTTGGAAGTACTGTTTTTCCAATGTTTTGGTGTAATTGCTTTTCCAGTGTTTTGGTACAATTGCATTTCCATATGTTCTGTCTTCCCTCGTGAAAGTGTGAATCCAAACAACAAAAACAAATTTAACACACTGAAGAATGAGGTTTCAGTGTAGTTGTATCTGTATAGCATTATACATTTGTGGTTAAATCAGTAGTTGGGGGTGCCTTCCTTCAAGAAAATATCTTTGTTCTTATGTAAAGCAGTGCTTTCCTACTATAAAATTGTGGTATATGTCAGATGTAACTGGCTTTCTGAAGAATTGGCAAATGGGAGAATGAGTATGAGTGATCTAGAAGAAAAGTGAAAGAGGCTTGGATTTTTATTTATTTATTTTTTTTTTTGCCAGCACATCTCAGACATTAGACCTTCATGCATTATCTTTGTAATTTTAAGAAGTAGGATCCTATGGGTTCTTATTTACTTACTAAATTTGTCTTAAAGATTTTCAGCCCATCTTGATTACATGTCTATACATATTTTCTTTGAGCTCATTACTGAGGATAGTTTTGGGTTTTCCACTGAAAGTTTAGGACTTCTGTGTGTTGTTTCTTTCTGTAGGACTTTACTTCTTTTAGGATAGGCTTTTACTTGAACAAAATTTAAGGTTTAAATGCAAGAATTCTGTGATAGTAGGGTTTTGGGTTGTGGGGTTTTTTTTGTTTTGTTTTGGTTTTTGTTTTGTGTTTTTGTTTTTTTTGTTTGTTTTTTTTTTTTTTTTACATGAGTGAACAGAACACAGCCTACAATTTCTACGAGGTGGCACACTTCAGTGCTATTAAGTCAAAGGCAAATATTTCATTATGAAAATACCTGACTGAGTGGCTTCCACCCTTCACCTTTTAAAATTATCTACTTCTGACCAGCTTTATTGATGGCAGGAGAGTCTTTATTTCTGTGTTTTGTGAGTAGTCTCTCTTCTGGGAGCTCTCTTCTGAGAGGTCTCTCAATAATAAAACAATGAATCATAGTGTTTACTAGAAGGGAAAAAAATGGTATTTGGTGGGCTTTGAAATTTGTCTCCATACATTCTTTTCAAAGTGAACCCTGTAAGAACATAAATACATCTGGTACATTCTCAATATTGCTTTAGTATATGCATCTAGTTTGTTTTCTCATACTAACTCTATTCTCTTTCTTTTGTTCCATTCATTTTTGGAACCCTGAGGATGAAGATCAGTCTTCTGTTCTATCAAGAATAAAAAATATTTTCATAAATTGTATCAACAACAGGTGTTTATACCATAAAAATTTCAGAATCAATATATTTCTTATTTTCTTTTGTGGGTGTTGTGCTTTTGTGATGTTGTTTTTGTTGTTTTTTACATTCTTTCCAGAGTTTTTTTTTTCTTTTTTGTTATTGATGTACTTGTCAACATTTCCAAGTGAGACACACTTTCCATTTTCCTAAAGTAGTTTAAACAGAATTCATTAAGTGCTCTATGAAACTTGACACTTTACAATAGACAGTAATTGAAATTACTGCATTTGATATCAGCAATATAAAGATATTACTGTTAATTCTCTTGGTCTACATGTATATTAAATCAGGCTGAGGGGTAAACTCTTGAGATACAGTGTTACTTTTATATAGGGTACTAAGTTATTTTTATTATTTCTTAAATAAGCTATATGGGAATAAAATAATGCTCAGTATTGCAACTTTATTCCTTGTTTTATAACACTAAAAGAACATGTGTGCTCTCTCTTGAAAAATTTATCCATGGATTGTTATACTGTGGACATACAGTTGTAAGGACATAAAAAGAATGAGCCATTCTATCCAGGTAGAGGAGCCCCAGAAAAGCCAAAGATAACTGATCTCACATAGCATAAAAATGATCAAGGTGCTGGGAAAATTGACTTGCGAGGAAATGCTGAAGTAGCTAAATATGAATGAGGGCTTGTCTGAGGGATGACTAACAGAGAAGATCAGGACCAGAAACATCTGAGAAACGTAAACATTATGTGTGGAGAGTTTTTTTTTTTTTTTTTTTTTTTTTTCCTCTCCCAGAGGCATAACTAAGAGCAATGAGATAAAACTGAGATTGCATCATAGACTCCAAAATAACTTTAAGAAAAAATGTGGAATTTCATTGTATATGATATACAATTAGCAGATTAAAGAAAATAATTCTTCTTTAAAGTAGCATTGTAGGGAAGTAATCCTATATGTGAGAGAGGATCAGAAGCAGAACAGATCTTTTATATTCTCTTGGAGTTACCACTCTATATGTATATGATAAATGTCATTCTGAAAACTTACTATCATGTAAGAACTGTTTCCAAATGAGGAAATTCAAGTGCTCGTTGTTGTCAAAGAACAGATAAAGTGGTGTCTGGGAAACTTGTTTTGATTTGATTATGACTAATTGTAAAGAGGAACTGAGTGAAGCACTGTCTTATATAGTGATTTTTTTTGGTGTTTGTACAGCATTTCTAAAACGTGTAAAAACCTACATAGTCATTGGCATTTAATTTATTATTTTAATTTTACTTAGGACAGGGGAGGTTTTTATGCTTACTGTGGTTCCTAAATTTGAAACTTTGATAACACCTAATTTTCATAACTTTTGTAGCTGTTTTCTGGAATACATTAGTAAGATTGGCTGGAAATTCTCCTGCAATTTTTTTCCTTCCCACCTCTGTCAAAGTTTAAATTGGAAAGTTTAACAGAAATTTTCAGGGGAAGGAAGCTCAAAATACTTTGCTGACACCATGTCCATTTTAAATACTTATGTATGAAAGCATGGTCTTGAACAATTCATAAAAGAGGAGATAAAAGTCAAAATAAAACTGAATTGCTTAAATTTACTGAAACAAAAACTTTAAGACACTCTGAATATTTTGCTGTATTTTTTTTACCCCTCAAGCATATATGGCTTCTTCTGATACATTCTGTTGTCCTAGTCTGTGATGTCAGAGTATGAAAGATTGTGAACATGGTGTGCTTTAGGCATGAGTGTATGCAGAAATAGCTCCAAACAGTTTTCTGTACAATGGGATATGGATTGTCTAATAATGGCTTTCCCTCCTCCACCACCTTTTTGAACTCAAATCTGTGTACGAGTGTTTGGGGGTATGTGGGAGTGGTGGCGAATAAATTATTTGAAACTTTAAAAATTTCTTCAGATTGACAACTGCAAGACTGTTATCTGTAATTTGTGGATGGTAAATTTTGCTTAGCCTGGAGTAATTCAGTTTAATTAACACTGTCCCCAAAAAATAAATTGGTTTTGGAATTGTTATATAGAGACTGTTTACACTAGACTGATATAGAAATCTTACTGATTTTTTTTTTTCTGGAAAGTTCAAAGCCTAAGAAATGTTTTCAGACTCCTTTCATTGTAACAAGGGAAGGAAACCATTGTGTTTCCATGCTGCACAGTTCCCAGTTCACATTTACTCTGGATGAGTTTACTCGTGCTGACCATACACAGCTGTTGTAGCTCCTGAAGGGCATTTTGGGATTGATTAACCATCTGCTGGTCCTCACTGTAACAGCTCAGTGACAACAGCATGAGGGAATTTGTTTTAGATAATCTGCAAAAACGTGGGCAGTAAAAATATTCTTTCTCCAGCAGCTGCTCTGATTGGTATTCTTGCTACTGCCATTCTTTAATAGAATTTGGATTTGATCTGATCTTTGCAAGTTTATCTTTATTGGTTCTGCGTAGAACACCTAATTTGCAGCTTTAAATAAAGGGCTCTTAACTTTCTGCAGTGTCAGAATTTATGACTTCTTTAGGCAGTATTATCAACACAAGTACTGATTAAACTGTGTTACATATTAATACAAGGAAAATGTATATTTTGAACTTAGTAGGATACCTGCAAAGATGGCATCTCATAATTTAATGGATAAGCCCAAGTCTGAAACTGCGAGGAGGTCTTTTAACTGAAGCAGATTCAAAGTGATAATTTGGAAGTAAAAGAAAACAGCACCCAAAGATAACTGGTGTTTTACCAGATAACTGGGAAACAAATAATTCTCATGGTTGCTATTCCAAATAAGATAACTATCCATTCTAAATGAGAGCTGGACATATGGTGCAAAGTTTCTCATGCTGAGTGGAAAAGAGCTGGCCAAAATCAGCAATGTGTTACAAAGCTAGAAATATGTTAATTTTTTTGCAAATGTGTTTTGACCATCCATTCTCTATTTAAGAAGCACAGCATTTTGGCAGGAATCATGAAAGGTGAAACAATATTTTTAAATGCACTTCACTCATCCTCATATATATGTATTTCAGAATCATAAAAATAAGTATGACTATACAGAAATAAACAGCTTGTATTGGGGGAAAGGTTAATGATGACTGTATACTAAGTACTTTATCTAACAGTATAGAAGATTAACTTTTCTAAAATAAATATTTACATGAACTGAGAAGTATGATCTTTAACTTCTGGCATTTATTATTCAAAATAAGGCATTTAGACAGATACATAGAGATTGCATAAAATCCATATGGCATAAGAGAATTTTGAAACAAGCTCACTAAGCTCCCAGTTCAGTGAAGTATTAATTAAAATCCATGGCTTTTCTTATTGCATTTGATGCTGTTAATAGCACTCTGTCACCAGCCTCTTCCAGCCCCTCACATAATAACAAAAAATATCATTACATTTTAATACATTTAGGGCTTCTCTGTTCATATGCCATCTTGCTTACTATGATTCTGTGTGTCTACAAACACATGTTAAATATCTTGGTATGAATTGGGAACTGGGTGTCTAACAGGAGATGGAATGGCACAGTTTTAGAATGGATGGGGTAAGCAAGCATTAAGAAAATTATTCTACTGTAGCTGGGTTTTTGCCATGGGTTTTGTTATGTCACAGTGTGATCCAGTCTGAAATGTGACTGTACCTTATGATAAACTACAGTATACATTTGGAAAAGAGCAATGGCAATAATGGTTCTGTCAGTTTATTCCAACACTGTTTCTTTATAGAGTCAGGGAGTGACTCTACTTCCTGATTTGTTGCATGTCTTCATGAGAAGCAAATCATCTTTTGCCTGGCTTATTCTCATAGAGGTGGTTCAAATTTACTAAAAAACCAAAACCATATTTGCTTACTTCTAACAAGCTTAAATTTCTCTTTGCATTTCATTTTCTTAAATATATTTTCCAAAGTGAAATTATCTTGCTAGATATTCAAAAAGTGGTGGGTTTTGGTTGCCCGATCACAAGTGCTGCTTAGCTTGATTTAAACTCTAGTAAAGACTAGTTGTAAAGAACAATTCTTTTTTTTGTCACTTGTGTTCATGCCACCAAGATATCCCAGCTGCTTCAATAAGACTCCATGTAGTTGCATAGCCATCCATACAGTTTGTAGGCCATGAAAAATGACTGCAATATCACAGTCTAACTTCTTTCATGCCATAGTCAAAGATGAGAGAAGGGTACAAATATCTGTCATTTAGAATCATAGAATATCTCAGATTGGAAGGGAACCAAAAGGATCATTGAGTCCAACTCCCTGCTCCTTGCAGGATTGCCTGAATCTAAACTATATGACTAAGAGCATTGTCCAGATGCTCCTTGAACTCTGCTAGATTTGATGCCATGGCCACTTCCTTGGGGCAACTGTTCCAGTGACTGATCACCCTCTCAGTGAAGATCCTTTCCCTAATCTCCAATTTGAACTTCCCCTAACACAGCTTCATGCCGTTTCCTCATGTCTTGTCACTGGTCACCAGAGAGAGAAGATAAGCATCTTCCTCCTCTGCTGCCCTGCTTGAGAAGTTGTAGACTGTGATGAGGTAACCCCTCTGCTTTCTCTTCTAGCTGAGCAAACAAATGACTTCAGTTACTCTTCATAAGCCTTGCCCTCATGGCCTTTCACAATCTTGGTCACCGTCTTCTGGACACACCCTAATAGTTTGATGTCCTTCTTATATTGAAGTGCCCAAAAGTGCACACAGTATTCGAGATGGGGCTGCCTCAGTGCAGTGTAGAGTAGGACAATCACCTGTCTCGACTGCAGGCTATGCTGTGCTTGATACTCCCCAGGACATGGTTGACCCTGTTGGCTGCCAGGACACACTGTTTCATATTCATATTCAACTTGCCATCAACCCAAACCCTCCGATGTCTTTCTATGTGGCTAGTCTCCAGTCACTCATCCCCCAATTTGTACATGTAGCCAGGATTACCCTGTTGTAGTGCATTCTTGTTTACTTTCACTTGGTTGGTGATTGCCCAGCTCTCTATCCAGATCTCTCTGTAAGACCTCTCTACCCTTGAGATGGACTATCTTGTTCATCACTGTTTGGTTCCACTTTGTAATAGTACATTTAAATTTTATTTTTAAATTTAATTTTAAATGTAATTTAAATTTAGTGTAATTTAATATTTTTTTTTTTTAGCCATCTAACTCTCCCTATAGAAGTAATATCTTTTTCAGTTTTTTCTTCCCTCAGTTGCATTACATCTGTTTTAAACCTGTAGAAGGTTCCATAGCTGTTTTGGAGGGAAAATGGTAAATTTTGTGAAACTTGATAATTTTTTTTTGTCGTTTGAGTGATAGTAGCCTATCAAGATAGTTTGGCTTTATAATATTCTGCTGAATTTCCTTTTGGGAAATTATTTGTTTTGATCCTAAAATTCTGTTTTCTTGTGTGAAATGTGTTTATAGCAATGAGATTTTTGGCATAGAAAATATTTAAAACAAAGTAGCTCCAGGTTCTCCAGAAAGCTAAGAAATAACCACTATGTTGTTATATAATTTGATTTTTTTCCCTTCTCTCTTTTCAGTAGTGCAAATATTGTGACATAAAAAATGTAATAATTAAAAAGTTTGTAAGTGATATTTAATATACTGGAATTAATACAAATTATCCCTGATTTTAATGTATATTTTTAAAATAGAAGTGTGTGTATTGATTTTTGTTGTTCTTGTTCAGGGTATAAAAGGTTTTGAAAGTGGCAGTGGTAAAGGTTACATTCACTGAAGAAAGATCACCCCTACAGTTTGGGAGTTTTTGCTGAAAAGAGATTTTGCTACTGGAATCAGACATGGCAAATTTTCAGAGTTTAGTGGTTTAGTTTCAAAATATAAATGACTAGCTCAGAAGCAGCCAATAAACTCTAGGCTTCAATTTTTCTCAGTGCTGGAGACTGAAATACACATCTTACATGGTTGACTTTTGTTAAGCTGTGGTAGCGTAAAAGTGTTTCTTCTCAGCAAAACTGTGTTAAATAAGATAATACCGCACAGAATACTGCTATAAATTCTTTCTTCCAAAAATTACTGAGAGTTGATCTAATTTGGCATTCTCTGAAAACAGTGAAAGCTTTTCAATAAGAATGGGGTTAGCTGTATATAAAATAACTTTGAAAATCCCTCTAGTTTCTCTTACATAGCTTTAACTGTTTCTGTACTTGAGAGGGAATGTGAAATTAAAATACAGTATTTTTGTATTGGTGAAGCTGTATGCAAGCAAGAGGCTGTATGTGTTAACACTCAAATGATATCTGTTGTCTTATGTTTTTCTCAAGTTCTACATGTAATATAGTTATATAAGGATAAATGCTTCTTAACTGGGCCTTTAAGGAAGCAATTAATAGCAAATGTGCTGTTCCATGACCTGCATCTAATTCAGCAAAAGGTTTTTCATAAGTGTCCTCAGAATTCAGCCACAAGGAATAATATACTTGCATTTGGTTTAGTATTTGTAAATACTAAAAACTGGTGTCCAGATCACACCTGCACATACTTACAGAGTAATACTTGCATCCAGAGTATATCTGAACCTTTCTAAATGTTCTCTGCCACTTGCTTTCCTCTCTCTACATGCATATTTCTTCAAAGCCAATCCCTTTTTCTAATTTTTCTAAATTCATCAACAGTCTGATGCTCCAGGAGTACAGGCCTTTGCCACGTTGCAGTCATGTCCAAGCTGAGCTCAGCAGTTCTCTTGCAGTTTCTAATGGCAATTAGCTTTTTGGAGTTTCATAAACACATTGGCTTAGTTAATATATAAGATTCTGAAGTAGGAGATTCAGTCTGATGGAACCACTAGATAACTGTATGGCCTTCTGAGGGTTATCCTTGTCTGGGGAAACAAAGTCGAGTTCTCTCTTACCGTTGGCCTGATCTTCCATCTCTGCTTAGTTCCCAGAAATATGGTCTGGTTCAGTAACCCAGTCTTGATTAACATGATATCCTTTTGAAAGTTTCAGTTGCCTTTGGTTGTCTTCTTTTCTTAATTTCCTGCAGAGAGTCTTCTCACAGAACTCCACAGAAACCACTCTGGGTGACAGTCTGGAGCATTCATTAATTATTTTCTGACCCATTCTGCTAGCAACACCCACTTCTCCATGCAGGAGCAGAGTTTGAATAAAGAACACACTGAAATGAATGGTCATTTATTAACTTAGTAGAGAGTGGACCTAAAAAATAAAGCCATATAGAGTTCTCATTGCTGTGCTCAGTTTGTCATATATTATTGTCCTGGTTTCAGCTGGGATAGAATTAATTTTCTTCCTGATAGCTGACATAGTGCTGTATTTTAGGTTTAGGGTGAGAATAATGTTGATAACACATCGATATTTTAGTTGTTGCTAAGCAGTGTTTATACTAAGTCAAGGACTTGTCTGCTTCTCACCCCACCCCACCAGTGAGTAGGCTGGGGGTGCACAAGAAGTTGGGAGGGGACACAGCTGGGACAGCTGACCCCAACTGACCAAAGGGATATCCCAAACATAGGATGTCGTGCTCAGCCTACAAACTAGGGAGAAGGCTTCTTGGGGGCCACTGCTTGGGAACAGGCTGTGTATCCATTGGCGGATGGTGAGCAATTGTGTTGTGCATCACTTATTTTGTATATTCTATTTCTTTTATCATTATATTTTTATTATTATCATCTCTTCCTTTTCTGCCCTATTAAATTTTCTTTATCTCATCCCACAGATTTTACTTTTTTTTTTCCTAATTGTCTGCTCCATACCACTGCAGGTGGGGAGTGACCTGTGTGGTGTTTAGCTGCCTGATGGGTTAAACCCAACAGTTATCATCTGAAACAAAACAGCCCTGGGGTTTCTGTTAAAGTTTTAGCCATAATACACCAAATAGAGCATAACGATGGCAATTTCATTGTCATGTCTTTTGACTTATGTCAGATCTTTGTGCCCTAGCATATAAGATCTGTTTTCTTTCTCTCTACCACTTCAATAAATGACCTGAACAGGGGTTGACAGAGGAAAGGAAATGACAGAGGGTTGCAAATCTCTACAGGATATCAGAGTCTGTGTCCAGCAGTCCACACCTGACAAAGCATATGCTGTATGAGAGAAGCTTTAGAGTTAGTACATGCAAACAGAAACTGTTATTAAAGAAGGACACCAAATATAAATGCAGGTGTTTAAAGTTAAATGTAGGTGTTACAATGCTGAACAAAGTAAACTTCAGGAACAGGAACCAAGGGTAGTGGTAGTTTTTATTCCTATCTAGTAAAATGCTTTGCTTTCTCATTATCAATGCAGGTTTCCATGAAATAAGATCAGATCCGACCTTTTAACTCACTTAAAAGTCATTTTTAGGCAAATGTTCAAGCTCACTTTCAAAGGGTTAGCAGGATTTCTAGCATCAAGTATCCCCTCTGATGTGTTCAGCATACCAACTAAGATCTGTCAAAAGATGTGTCTTTCCCCCTTCCCCCTTTTCCTTCATGTCACTTTTTGGCAATGAGTAAAGAACACTTTTGAGTGTTTTCCCTTCTTTATTATGCATTCCTTCAGGATGATGTTTTCTGGATTAGTTCCTACTTTGATGTAGCAGTCTGAATTATTTTTTTTTTTTTTTTTTTCCCCCTAAAGACTAAATACACTTCTTACTAGAGATTTGATCCATTCTAGCCTCTCTTGGATTTTTGTTAAGATATATCTGCAGGTGTTCAGAGACTCAGCTCCTGTTAGCACCAAGAATTTTTCATCCATTTTATTGCCCAACTATTCAGTATTGAGGAAGACTGCTGAAAATCTTTGCAGATAGTTTCCAATTGTTTTTTTCAAGGTAGTCAAAACCTTAGGAAACTTCAGCAGCTCAGTGGTCACCTTTGTCTTACATTTCACACAGTTCAAATATTCTGAACAGCTCAAATCCTAGTACAAATTTCCATGGTATTTAGAAGCAATCCCCTGTTAAATGCATTTGCGTTTACGTGTTCCTCGTGACTTCCAGCACATGATCAGTCATGTGAAGATTCACTATGCCTTTCAATGTCATTTTGACTTCTACATCCTTTCAGTGCTTGCAGCCACCTTATATATATTTGTTCCATCATAGACAGTTATAGAAAGATCCAAATAAATTGTGAACTTGATTTTTCTTTTCAATAACTTCCAGTTCCAATAGGTTTTTTTATTTCTTTGTGGAACAAGTGTCAATTAGTCACACTGTCACAGGCCTTTTTATTTACATTTCAGCAGGTTATTGAGCAGTTATCTAACAGAGACTTGCTATAATTCTTACCATATTTTAAAGAGAATTCCTTGTCATAAGAGAAACAACCACCCTTTCCTGAAACAATTTAAAAGACTCAGAAGAGGAGTTGCCCCCATTCTTTGCCCATTAGGAAAAAGTATTTTAAAATACACTCTTCTTGTAGAGCCTTTATAATACATTACTTGAGCTGTGTTTAAGCTATGGTCAGCTCTGAAACTGTAGGATTAGGAGCAACAGTTCAATTAATTTTCTCTCTATAGTGTTTTGTACAGCAAAAGGTAAATTCCTGCTTTCAGAGGAAAAAATAGGTAAGTTTTTCTTCCACATTAATTGTGGGAAAATGTAATGTAGCTTTTAATATAATTTCATAAAAAAAAGAAATGCCTTTAAACTTTACTTTCAGACAATTTAGAACACACTTGCTTCTATTCCAGAGCATTTTCCATCTTTCTCACTTTTTATTACAAGAAACTGAGGTGTCATAACTGACATAAAATAAAAGCTGTAATTATGACAAATAGTGATTGACATAATGCTATATGCTTTCTTAGCAGAACAAGTAATTTTGAATTTCAAGACAGGTAGTATTCTCTGTTTTGCCTCTCAGATGAAAGTAATGCTTTAGTCATGTTTCCTTTATATCTGATATTTTTTACCTTTCTTAGTAGCTAGAGCAATAGAAAATTTAATCCCACATAAGACACTGATTCTCTAGAAATCAATTGCTTCAATGACTGTACTGACTTCTTAAGAAGAAGAAGGTAAATATTTTTTATACTTTTTGGAAATGTGCAAGATGTTATGTTTGAATGCTACTATTCCTATGGTGATATAAGCAGATGTCTATTATGCCTTTTTCCCCCTTACCTTTAAAGAAATAGAGTCAGTGTACATATTCTTCAGGAATAATAAAAAGGCTGAGATCCTTCAGTTTTTTCTATACAAAGATTCAGGAACTCTTGAAGTTATTATACTATCACATTTTTATTTCTTGATCACACTTACTTATATGTTAAATATGCTTGAATTATCTTGCATAAAAGGTTCACCACATAGATAAAATTATAAAAAAATAAATACTCTAATGAATGGAAAATGTGCTATTTTAACTTCACAGAAAGGGTAGCTACTGAAAACATATTTAAGTATTAGATATGCATAACTCAGTCATAAATGGCCAAATAATATTGTCTACTTTCAACATAGATGAATTGATACATACAATGATAAAACATGCATAGATTTCACAGCAACCACCTAGAAGTAAAAGATTTCAGTGCTGACATGAAAAATTATTTCAGATGTTTCATAAGAACTGATTATATGTGTACCACTCTCAACCTCTGGTCAATGTAATCCCAATTATCTTGCTTTTGCTCATATAATCTAGATTGCCTCTAGATTTTGAAGAATGCTTTTCCTTGTTTGTTGTGGCATAGGAGTCTATGAGTAGGTAGCTACCAGGGTTAGCTGATGTGTATGGAGACCTAATTTACAAGGCAATATTTTTGGTACTAGCCCAACAGACAGTGGGTTTTCTGAGACTTGAGATGCTTTATTTTACTCCTGCATACTTGTCCCGATCTGATATCGGTGAGGGTTCTTACATGATCCCAGGAGTGAAGTGAAGACACAAACAAGGTCAGATGCCGTACAACCTCCTGAACTTTATTTTCCAAAACAACTGATAACAGGAGTAGGACAGAGAGAAAAAGAAAGGAAAAGTCAGAATCCCTAAGCAAGCAAACAGTAGAGATGCAGCAAGATTAATTACCATGACCACAAATCTAGTGATGTGCGTTTGGCTCAGTCTCAGTACAAGTGATGGTGCTCCAAGCTCTAAGCTCTGCCAAAATCTCAGCTCTGAGGAAGGATGACCAAATTCAAGAAGGACCACAAGAGTGAAGTATGCATTCGTGTTATTGTCCCAGTCCCCACAATTTCTCCAAATCACAGAGCTCATTGTAATACGTGCCACCCCATGTTCCTCCATGCGCACATGCCCAGGTGTTCATGGTTGTCATACCAGCGGGGGGTGGGGGGTGTCGACCTGCAGTGCCTTCTCCACCTGGCTCTCACGCAGGTGCAGCTTTGGTAGGCACTGCCAAGGATGCTGTTGTTTCAGCTTCGGGCAGATGTCGTGGTTTCGTCGGGGACAATTAGTGTCCTTCAGAGCGTACTCCCCCACGGTGACAGGATGCTGAAGCCAGGAAGTGGTAGTTGTGCCGCAGCAATGTTGAGACAAACACAGTCCAACACAGTCCCTTACAATACTACATGTGTATCTTTTTTTATTTTCCCGAGCAAGAAAACATCTAAGAGCATGAACTTGTCAGTTGTTTTGCCTAAGCAATAACCATAGTCTAATCATATAGTCTAATAAACACACAATTCTCATTTGGCTAACAACCCCATTGGTTCAGTGGTGTGTCTTTCCCAAAGTACAGGTGCTTATCTCACATTTCAGATTTAATCTGATACTCTTGCTCTTTGGGTTTCTTCTCTCTCTCATGGTGGCACACACACTTGCAAGCCGTTCTTAAGTAAATATGTACAAGTTTGTTTTTCCAAATTGAAAAAGGGTAAACCTTTGACAAAATTATTACATTGTTTCCAAAGTATTTCAAGCAGTGACAGTTTAAAAACATTTATAAGCACAAAATTGTCCTGTGGGTAAGCTTTCTTACAGGATAAAAAGCTTTCTAAGGAGAAGTCATGTATTATAAATGCAAATATCAGATTTGGACAGGCTGTGATAATTTAAATTCCAATGTTTAATCTAATAACGCAATATTTACCTAAGTAAAACATGCAGTGGTTATACAGTATTGCCTTTTTTTTTCATAGAAAATACCAACTAGATAAATATATGGAAGATAAGGGACAACTGAGAAATCTAGGCATGTAAACTACTAGCTTTGATATGGGAAATCTCTATTTTTAATGTCACAAATATAAATTAAATATATATTTAACTTTAAGCAATATTTCTTTTTTTTTGTTTTGTTTTTCTTCTAAAGAAGTGATGATTTCTTTATGTTTTACTATGGTTTTCAGCTGGTTTCTGTCAATTTTATATATGAATAAGTCATATCTTCTCAACATTGCTAGAGGTGGAATTGTGCAAATGATTTCATTAGTTATGGCTAATGAAAAGCCAAACTTAGTGCAACCACAACTTCGAAAACTTGTTTAAATAAATGAAGACTAATGAGGAATAATAGAGAGAAAAGAACGTTGATTATTTGTGCTGCCACAGCAAATAGGAGCTCTAATATAACACAAAGACTTCTGCGTGCCAGATGTCATGCAAAAGCAAAAATGGCACAGTCCCTGTCCTAAGCATTTAGAGTCCAAATATGAAACTCAGGACAGAACACATAAGGTCAGAAAAATGGGACAAGTACTACAGAAAACTGAGTTATGTTAGTAAGACTGGCAGTGGTCAAAGCATGTAATCACTGTGGGTAGTTAGAAAAATCATTGAATATACAATGTTATTTCTGATGCATAATGTAAACCACTTTTTTTTTTTTTTCCCAATGAAATTCTCAAGTACATGCACTGTCAGTGTTGTTGACATATGAAGTCTGAATTAGATGTTGTTTGAGAAGAATAAGGAAACTCTCACCATTTATGTTATTTCTCTCATGATTTATGAACTGTCACAGAAACTGCTAATCTTCAAAAAAAAAAAAACCTCCAAGAAAATTGAAAAATTATATAAAAAGCTTGTTCAATATCCCTTTCTCCAATAAGATTCTTCAATTACTAATGCCAGGTGTCCAGATATGATACCTCTGCAATGAATAATGTGTAAAAGGCCTAAACTAAAAGTTCCTGTTATATATCTGGGTAATTTCTCAGAGAGATCTGTGAAAGTTAGGTGTTTAGGTCACTTTTCCTTCATGATCGTCTTTGAACACAGCTAGTCCCAACATGTACTTCATAAATTTTACTCCCCACCCTCATATGAACAATGAAGATATTAGAGTACACTATATTTATCCCTCTTTCTGTTGCCACAACTTGTAAATCAGATTCTTAATAAGTTTAAATAAAATTTGAAAATCATGCTGATTAGGTAGTTAGAAAAAAAAAAAAAAAAAAAAAAAAGAAAAGAAAAAGACAATGATAATACGAATCACTTTTGAAAACCTAGTTATGTATCTCTAACTTTCAGTAACCAGGACCAAGTTTACATTAACAGAATGTACTATGAATGTATGGACCTTTCATGTATCATTACACTTTTTGCACATATATAGCTCAAATCATTCCTATAGTCAATGAATGCTGTAGGCAGATAACTAATACATATTTATTGGCAGAGTTACAGATAATTTCCTAGTACTATCTTCATTAGAGAGAGACAATAACATTAGTAATCATGCATGACAAACCTAAAATAAGCCCCCAAAATGTAAATATACAGACAGAAGATTTCTAGAGGTTAAATTGATCAATGAGGACATATTAGAATAGACATCAAAGTTGGGGGTAGCAGCATAATGCATTAGAAGATAAATTTTCCCTACAGAGCATAATTTTGACTGTGCAATGGTTCAGCAAGCAGGCTTACTGAAGCAAACACAATGCATTATTAAGGAACATTTAGATGGTATTAAGTAGGTAAATATTCCATTTACAGAATGACTAAGCCTAGTTAGAGTACATGACCTTTATTAGAAAACTTAAAACCACTTCCTCATACATTTCTAGAACTGGATGAACTGAATTTGGAAAATCAAGGAGAATTTGTATGAGACAAATTTTTCTTTTGTCCTCCACCCCTAAAAGAGTATAAAATGCACAATCTTTATTTTTCTTTGTAAGTTTTTATTGATATGCCTCGGGGACTCTGGACATTATAGTGTATTTTCAGCTCAAATGAAATCTAGAAGTATCTGATTTGTGAACTCCCATTGTGCTTTGTAAGTCAAATTTAACTGTCTTTGTACTGACCATATTTGATATAAACTCAATTTTTCTCTGTATTCCATAAACAGTAGATAAACTGTGCTTGAGGGTTTTATGACATTTAACCATGTAAGTAACTTTATCATAATAAGAAAACTTGTATGCATGTGCAGTGCAGTCTTTATTTCATAAATAATTGTCTGGGGCAAATATTCTCTTGTGTGTTTTTACATGTAGAAACTGAGAATATCACTTTTTCTTTTTGGTTTCTTTTTTTTTCTATTTGTTTGAATTTTTTTCCCCTATTCAAAAAAACCAAACCCCCCCCCCCAAAAAAAAAAAAAATCCCACCACACAAAAAACACCCAAAACCAAAAGCTCAAAGGGATTCTGAAGTAATCTGTGAAGAAAAAAACACCTAACACCCAAAACATGTCAAAGAAAATCTAAGTCTAACCAACGCCCTTGGAACTCTTCTATGCATTATTACAAATAACCAATATGTGTATAATACAAGGTTTTTCTTCTTGGTATACTGAAGAACTTTGAAGTAATAGCATTTTCAAAGTTAGGTAAATGTTTATATAATAATGATAACTAGACAATATTTGAATCAGTGTAAGTCTTCTGTGTCACTGTATGTATGTGCATACATATTCTCTCTCTCTCTGCATATATATACCCACAAGAAACTGTACTCCCCCTGATGAGAAATGGCAGACCTGTCCATAACCGACATGGAGAAGGCTAAGGTATTCAATGATTTTTCATCCTGGTCTTCACTGGTAAGTGCTACAGCCACACCACCCAAGATGCAGAGAGTAAAGGCAGGGACTGGGAGAAGGAAGAACCACCCACTGTAGGAGAAGATCAGATTTGAGACCATCTAAGGAACCCAAGGGTGCACAGATCCATGGGACCTGATGAGATGCATCCATCGGTCCTGAGGAAACTGGTGGATGAAGTGGCTAAGCCACTCTATCATATTTTCACCATCAGACTGGTGAAGTCCCTGCTGACTGGACAAGGAAACATAACCCCCATCCTTAAAAAGGGAAAAAAAGAAGACCTGCAAAATTACAGACCAGTCAGTCTCACCTCTGTGTCTGGGACTATCATGGAGCCGATCCTCCTGGAAACTATACTAGGACACATGGAAGATAAGGACGTGATTGGTGATAGCCAGCATGGCTTCACTAAGGGCAAATCATGCCTGACAAATTTGGTGGTCTTCTATGATGGGGTTACAACGCTGGCAGATAAAGGAAGAGCAACTGACATCATCTACCTGGAATTGTGTAAAGCATTTGACACTGTCCCACACAACATCCTTGTCTCTAAATTGGAGAGACATGGATTTGATGGATACACCATTCAGTGGATAAGGAATTGGCTGGATAGTCACACTCAAAAAGTTGTGGTCTACAGCAAGATGTCCAGGAGGTGAGCAAGGATGACTGGTGTTTCTCAAGAGTCAGTACTGGGACTAGTAATATTTAATATCTTTGTCAGGGACATGGACAGTGGGATTGAGTGCACCCTCAAAAAGTTTTCTGACAAAACTAAGCTGTGTGGTACGGTCAACATGCTGGAGGGAAGGGATGTGCCATCCAGAGAGACCTTGACAGTCTTGAAAGGTGAGCCCATGCAAACCTCATGAAGTTCCACAAGGCCAAGTGCAAGGTCCTACACATGGGTCAAGGCAATCCCAAACACAGATATAGTCTGAATGATGAGTAGATTAAGAGCAGACCTGCAGAGAAGGACTTAGAGATATTAGTGGGTAGAAAACTGACTATGAGCCAGCAACGTGTGCTCGCAGCCCAGAAAGACAATGGTATCTTGGGCTGCATTAAGAGAAGCGTGGTCAGCAGGTCCAGGGAGGTGATTCTTCCTTTCTGGGTTGCTCTCATGAGACCACACCTGGAGAACTGTGTTCAGCTCTGGGGCCCCCAACATAACAAGGGTATAGACCTGCTCTAACAGCTCCTGAGGAGGGCCACGAAGATGATCAGGGGTCTGGAGCATCTCCCTTAGAGGACAAGCTGAGGGAGTTGGGGTTGTTCAGCCTGGAGAAGAGAAGGCTCTGGGGAGACCTTATAGTGACCTTCCAGTACTTAAAGGGGCCTGCAGGAAAGATGGGGAGGGACGCTTTATCAAGGAGTATAGTGATAGGGTGAGGAATAATGGTTTTAAACAGATAGAGGGTAGATTTAGATTAGAGATAAGGAAGAAATTCTTTCATGTGAGGGTGGTGAGACACTGGAACAGGTTACCTAGAGAAGTTGTGGCTGCCCCCTCCCTGGCAGTGTTCAAGGCCAGGTTGGACGTGGCTTTGAGCAACCTGATCCAGTGGAAGGTGTCCCTGCCCATGGCAGGGGTGTTGGAACTAGATGATCTTTAAGGTCCCTTCCAATCCAAACCATTCTATGATTCTAAGATTCTATGATTCTATGATATATACATGCATGTATATAAAGTACATCCTATATACATATATAGAAAGGTATGTGTCTGTATATATGTATACAATTATGTGTGTACATATATATATTTAAGATAACGTCACAATTTCATTAAGTTATGTAAGTTCTTGATGCCATTGCATACCAGCAAATAGGTAGCAGTGATTGAAGTCAAATGGCTCCCTAAGTAGTACCTTCTCAACTTCTGTACACTGGCCTCTTAATGCAGTAGATCACATTCTACGAAATAGGATCTGGAACAGATATAGCAGTATTGCAGTTTTACTCTTTTTAAAACTGATAGAAAAATATTAACAAGTTTGGGAGGACTGTAAAACAAAAAGTAGAGGAATGCTGTTCAGTAGAAATCGCTTTTCAGGGCAAGAAATTGTTTTTCAGAAGATTTGATCTAGGAAAGTAAGTATGTTTGTGAAGAAAAATTGCAGGAAAAGAATAAACAAAAAAGTGCTTACTTTTCTAATGGATAAATATGTACAGACTTATAACACTTAATGACTCTGTAGCCATTTATTGCAACTCCAGACTTCAGCTATTATAAATTGCTAATGGAACTTGTGTCATAGAAGGCTAGCATGAGACCAAAAGGCAGACATAAGACAGTGTTTTCCATATCATTAAGACTCAAGAGCCAATTACAGAGATGGAAGTGGAGAGTTTGACCATGTAGGTGCCTAAAGGCTTCTCCATACGTGACAGTTTTGCTATATCAATTATAAGAGCTTAAATAGCATAAATAACAAAGCTGTGGTACAGTCGTAACTGTGTGACATCTCAGTTTAAGAAACAAAAGCCATAGCTATGCATAAAAGTTTTATTCCCATGTACCTTCTATATAAGAATGAAAGGTGGTGAAATGATAAAATAAATAATAAATGAATAATAAAAATTTGTACTTGTCCCCTATATTTAATTTCTTAGGTTTAGACAAGAAAGTCTTAAGAGCTGGCCCTGTCTATGGTAAATACAGAATAGCGTATTCAATCAAAATAGGTAGAATTAAGAATGATGTTAATTGTTTGAACAATTTTAGTGTATGGAAGACTGAACAGTTCAGAGCCAAGAGGAATAAAATGAAACATACTTATATTTTAGAGTATCGCCCTCAACTCATGACCATTGCAACACCTTGTTCCAATTCTGCATATGCTGAGATTAAATGGGACTTTGCAACAGTTGTCACAATTGCTCTGCCAGCAATACCAATTTTCACTGAAGAGATATTTACATCCAGGATTTGAACCGTGTGTGACTCTGCATTTAAAATGTACAACATAAGTATATATAATATGTAACAAAAGTGCCGTTTGTCCTGACCTTACAAAAATGATCTTTACTTGCTACCTAATCATAGATGAAGACATGTATAAGTATGGGAAAGAATGAGAGAAAGAGGGAAAGAAGGAAAGAAGGAAGGAAAGAAGGAAGGAAAGAAGGAAGGAAAGGAGGGAAGAAAGAAGGGAAGAAGGGAAGAAGGGAAGAAGAAGGAAAGAAGGAAAGAAGGAAAGAAGGAAAGAAGGAAAGAAGGAAAGAAGGAAAGAAGGAAAGAAGGAAAGAAGGAAAGAA